>NC_056736.1:260028113-260225613 GCF_019279795.1 Protopterus annectens | reverse complement strand
CTCCAGTAATTACAATAACCTGTACTACTTCTTATAGCACTTCATTCAGTGTATCTGAGGATGTATTGACAAGATCATTGTACGAAGGTGACACTAATGTTGAAATGCATCCCTCTTGCAGAGCTCCTCCTTGGGTATAACCTGGGAAATTATAGGGATCTGTGTTTTTTTTCCACTGAAGTGTCTGCTATGTACATACCACATTGCAGACAGCTATATGAGACCCCAGTGCATGTCTGATTACAGACTGCCATGTGACATTTCGGCAGTCACCTCTGCAATTACTGTCTGATGCATTTACCTCCACCAAGACAGCATCCTCATCTCTGTGTGGATTATTTGATTCCAGCTTTATCCTTTCTAGGCAAATATATTCATAGTTAACAGCAGTAGATTCCTGATGTACACCAGGCATTTGCTATACCATCTAAAAGAAAAAAAAATATTTTTTGTTACTTTCAAACTGTAGCAAACTGCTTGCTACAATGTAACAAGCAGCTGCTACAATTCAGACCACACACACAGAGTACAAAAGAACTAAGGTTTGACCACAAATGTAATACCGACTTTTAAAAGCTAATTAAAGAAAGATTGTGATCTGATGATTGCATTTTCCCTCTCCACCCACCCTAGCTATACTACTGTCACAGGCAGGAGAAACATATTATAACATTTATGCAAAAAAAAAAAACACCTCTTGAGATCGGGAGCATCTAGTTTCACTGGGAAAGCACTGAGATCGGCTCTTCAGAGTTGATGATGTCATGACTCTCAAGTGTCCAGATTTTTGTCTCACATTTTGAGTCTGTTCCTCATAAAATTTCTGTTTTTCTGAATTTTTTATGCAAATCAGTAAGGATCGAATTTACTGAATAAATACAGGAATTTGAGTTTCAGACTACATATCCTTCAGAAATGCATGGTAACACCAGACCTTTCATTCTAGCAAAATTACTAAGAGCAATTTTTAAAATGTGCCCCTATTTTTGGGGCTTTGCCCCCCCCCCCATCATTTTTGTCTTTCTCCAAAAAACAAGGCAGAAACAAGTAGAGAGCACTGTGTGAAGCAGGGAAACCAAGCGCTGAGTGTCTTATTCCATAGGTAAGTAAAACAGGTTTGGAAAACAGGTTTGCACATCTTGTTAAAAGAACTTAATGCCATGGGTAGGATTTTAGAACATCATTACTGATGTCCCAAACAGGGATGTGATTAGCTAAGTGGGTGGCAGTATTTTTAGCTTCTGTCTGAGGCAGAAATGCAGTTTAGTAACGAGAGAGTGTCCCTTTAAGGATCCCTTCCCTAGGATTTGTACTTCCTTTTAGAGGCATTGATTTTCCTCCTTTTGAACCAGTTGTTACTGCAGAGTTGAAATATTTATCATGGAAAATACTGTTTCTAGTGGCCATAACTTCAGCTAAAAGCGTTTCTGAACAGCAAGCATTATGGCAAAATTTCCATACTTCATTTTTCAAACGGGTAAAGTGCCATTGCAGACTAATCCGTCATTTATGCCTTGCGCCAGTGAGACAAGCCTCATTCAATATATTAGTCTGCCTGTATTCTTTCCTAATTGCTGTAACAGAAGCACATATTTGATTGTGCATTGACAGTTCTGATAATGTGCATGTAGGCATATAGTACTAAGTCTTAAACTCAGTTTATACTTGTGCCCTTTTTAAATAAGAAATTGAGTTCCAGATTTTCATAAGATGTCCATATAATTAACTGTATTATTGAGAAACAACCTTGGCCTCCTATGTCTAGAACTCATTCAACCATTCTAGCAACTACATCAAGCATTTTTCATATCTACAGCCTTACGTGATATTTGTGCAGCAGTAACATTGTCATCACTGAATAATTTTCACAAAAAGTCGAAGCTGGATGTGATCTCTATCTCTGGGTCTTCCCTTGGGATCATAAAAGTCAGAGGTGTACTCCCACAATGGGCACCACCAAGGATAAACTTTGGACACTCCCTAGATGTGTCTTGTGTGTATGTGTGTGTGTGGGGGTCTATCTATATTTGTTAACTAAAGTAGAGCACTGATTCACATGGATCTTTTTCAGACTCTGCTTGGGAACAGTGTCTGGTTAAGTGACTTGTTCATGAGTCACACAATAGACAAACGGAAGCTGAGGGAAGCAAACCCAGGACCATAGGAAACAGCTCATTAATAGCTATCCTGTGCACCTCCTCATACTAAATAGGAACATTATGTATTTACCATAACATTAGATTTGGTCAAGCAGGTCCGTCCTCATCAATATACCTTCCATCCCCCTTCTTTCATGCTGACGTGGTCTGTAGCCCTTTTTAGTTGTTATTTTGATAGTTTTTGCATTCCCGTTAGCATAGAGTTAAAGAAATGTGGGGAAAAAACTGGTCTGGAGGGTATTATGGGCAAAAGGGGAGGAGCTGGTAGCATGGACAAGTCTCAGCTGCCAAGCTGCTTAATACCTACCAGCTGTAGTCCTTTTCTTGATGAAGATAAAAATCAACTGGACTGTTTTTACATAGGTATGTACAGAATTTGATGAGGCGATAGGCAAGGTCTTAGCTACTCAGCCTCCTGCCCCAGACAAACAGGTGGATTTATATAGAGCTTTTTTGACTGGTAAGCAAGATCTGTATTTGTCTCTGAGAGTAGCTGCAGCCATTGTTTCGTGTTCTGCCCAGTGGCAGAAGAAAATAATTGCCACATGCCCTATGTGTGAGTAATCCCAGGTAGTGGGCAAATTTTGTGGGAAGGTATACTCATTCATAGTGGTATTTTGGATTGTCACATACCTAACTTGCATCTTGTGCAGTGATCAAATTTGACAAGAGGGTGTATATCATGGCAGTTTTTTATTTTTCTATTAGCTGTCTGAATTGCATGATTTGGTGTCTGCATTCTGTTGTGGAAGTGGCGGAGGGTTCCAGGTATTTATTACTTGGGTAAGCCATGAAAGATGAGCTCTTTGAGCCTGTTGCCCCTGCAAACAAGATAGTGTGCCATGTACACGAATTACAGTGGTTTGCTCACTAGGTTCTTGCTGTATTGCTTTAAGGGGGCTTGCTTGATGTTGTCTTAGGACTGTGCAGTTTCCCAGATATTAAAACTGAGCTTGTTTCGTCAGCCCACTCAATATGTACTATCCTGAATTAGAGAAGTAAAGAAAATGATACAACTAAAAAACATTTTTATGCCCTCATTCCTTAGTATTCCATAAATTGTTCATCTTCCAAAAGAAAGCAATGTACTTAGCAGTAATATAGACTACTGCAGAAGAAACTTCAGGCCTCCTATTGAAAGCCTAACTTCCACCTCCTCCTTATCCCCTCAACAACAGCTTACCAAAGCTGATATTTTCTTTTCTCTCCACCGACAGCAGATTACTTCATGTAGGTGGATTCTACAGAGCATTTCTTGATAGTAAAGTAAATCTTTGTTAAAAACCTATCCTAGAATTTGTACCTCATACCATTGCTAGTACTAGCATTTGCACATAGCCCCTGACTTAGACTTATAGTTGATAACAAAAAAATGCAGTGCTGTGAGTGTCAGGTCACTAAAAGGGCTCATAAAATTATTTGTGGATGTCCATCATAAGGATAATTGCTTTGGGCATTCTGCAAATGAATGGGATTGATCTACATATGAACATCAGCCTTCTGGCCAGATCTTAAAAGCAGTCAGATGACCTAATAGATGTAATGTTACCCCTCTCTCTCTGGGGGCTACTGGAAAGATCTCTTGCTGCAAAATGGAGTGTACTCCATTCCATGTTCATTATTTCCTGAAATGAACCGTCATGTCTCACTTCACTAGTTTACTTCCTTCCTTGCCTGATGTGAAGGGGTAATTGTTATTTTTGCCTTTTTCACTAATTAATTTTTATTGCTGTCACATTACTTAACTATTTCTTGCTGTTCTGTTTTCTAATACCATTCCTGAAAAATACCTAAAATATGCTTCTGTGGAAGGTTTTTAATATTTGTCTTTTCTTGGCTAGGAGAAGATTGTGATGTAAATTCATGTGAGCATTCTGTTATTCCTTTCCTCAGATGAGCTGGGCCTTTTATTGAGCATCACAGTTTACTAGCATTAGCAGTAGGAATGTCCGACACTATTTTATTTGTTTATGAAGAAGGCAATTCAACTGGTCCTTCTTGGACCCTTTTCAGCCAAAGCCTGGCTCACAAGATCAAGGTAAATAGAATATGTGTGGGCATCGGTGATTATGTTGCCTATTATGCAACGTTTTTTTAATTGAAGCATTATGTTGTTTGAAGAATTTCTGTTGAAGTGCAGAATTTGCCATTCCATTAAAATGAACTGTGCTGTCTTTAAAAACTGTGAGTACATGGGATTTATTTACAATGCATTTTGTTTTTATTGGCATGTCTTTTATATATGGTATTCCTAAGTGTCTTGATTTTGACTTAAATTTCTGATATCTGTGTGTTTGTAATGTTGCAGATTTCCATGTGGTTGAGTAACCATGTAGTTATATGCATGTATATGCATATATAAAATGCAGATAGCTTTAGATATATGTATTTGTGAGAGAGTTTATGTTTACACACACACACACACACACACACACACACACACACACACACACACACACACACACACAGCTACAGGAGCTAGAATCACTCAGTATTAAACCCAATACTATTTTTCTAAGTAATCTAAGCTATCTAATGATAGACTGTGCAACCCTCACCACCACTAGTACACTAGCACAGAGATTCCTGGACTTTGTCAATACAAATGCCCTGGAACAGTTAGTCAGAATACTCACTGGGGGAATAATTTTGATCTTGTCCTTATTAACATGGGAACATCATTCACCATCCCTTGCATATGTTCATCGCTTATTAGGTCTGACCATAAAGCAGTAAAACTGAAACCAGAGACCCCTTCCACCCAAGGTACCTTTAGAAATTTCTTTAAGACAAACTACCTACTCTAAGTGATACATTGGCAAGCTTCAAATCCACATCATACTCTTAACTCCACTGAATATGCAGAATATGCACCACTACACTATATCAGCATGTAAGCAGCTTGTACCCCATAGGAGCAACTACAGGGCAACCCCCAGAAACAAACCCACATGATGGAACCATAATGTCAACGAGCTTTATAACAAATGAAAAAGATTTCTGACCAAACGTAAGTAGAGTAATTCCAAGAATGTTAGAGCCGTTGGCTCTGAAATAAACAACTCAGGAGCTTAATAAAATCCACCAAAGCCAAGCTTGAGGCTCAAATAACTACCCAAGCCAAAGACGATCACAAGGCGTTTTTGAGTTATGTTTGTAATCTCAAAAGCATAACACCACATTGTGCTGAGCTGATTGTGAACAATGTTGCCTACACTGAGGCTGTAGATATAGCTGACCCACTGATCAATAAATTTAGCTGTAACTTTACCCCTGTCGCCCCTCCATTTGTCCCTCAAGATGTACATGCAACTGGCTTAGCTCCAGCTATCAGACAAGACAAAGTCCTAAAGTGCTATCAGAAGCTAAAAATACTGCATCATTGGATCTTGACAATATCCCTAGATGCGTCTGAAGCACAATTTAGTCACACCCATAACAACACTGTTCGATCTCAGCCTCCATACAGGTTTTGTACCAAGTGAATGAAGAAACCGTTACAGTCATTCCCCTGCAAAAGGGAGGACCTTACACAGACCTAGGCAGTTACAGACCCAGAAGTCTGAACAGTCTCGTATGCAAACCCATGGAAAGACTTATCATGGAATTAATCAGTCAGAACATAGGGAACCTTCAAACACTGGGCCTATGTCAGTTTGGATTTGTCAAGAGCAGGTTATGCTTATTCAACTTGGTAGATTTTTTTGAAAAGGTTACCAAAGGAATGGATGAAGACAAAATGGTACGCACCACATACCACCACCTGGCCAAAGCTTTTGACACAATTCCCCCCTTCAGGCATAGTAGAAAAGCTAAGTAAACTGGGAATAACCCCCTATGTTACCCACTGGATTGTCAGTTGGCTCACAGATAGGAAGTAGATAATCAAAATAGGGAAGTTACCTCCCCAAAAAGACCATTCATCAATGGAGTCCCCCAGGATTCCGTGCTGTGACCGCTCCTGTTTGGCTACTTTTCTGAAGTAAAAGCCAATACCAAAAGACTCTGGCTGACTATGTTTGCAGATGACTGCAAACTAGGAACAGTCACTGAATCCTGTTGGAAGGTCTGTCTCAAATAACCGGAGTCAAAATCTGAAATTTAATGCCAAAAAATGTATTATTTTATCCTTTGGGAAATCATCTACCCCAGGGAACTACCACATTGAGCATACGCCCCTAAGAGTTGACCCATTTGTTCAGGATTTGGGAACTTATGTGGGCAGTGACCTAACTTTTGACCAATATGTATCAGTTGTAAGAAAGTCTTTCTATATTGCACAGCTTACAAATAAAGGAATTGTGTCTAGATCTAGGGATGTCATTGTCTCACTTTACACAGCCCTCATTAGGCCAATTATTGAATATAATGCCCCCTTTGGCATGCATCTGTCCAGACACATGCAACAACTGTAATCCCTACAGAAGTGCCGTACCAAAAGGATACAAGACCTGAACATGTTCTAGATGGATTGAGTAAAAGTCCTGTCACTATACTCTGTATCCTACAGACTGCTAAGAGGTGACCTATGTCTGGATACAAGGCATCATGCAATCCACTACTGATGGATTTACTGCACATTAGCAAGTCAGATGGTATCAGAAATACTTGATGTCCTTCTGTTCAGTGTTGCAGTATTCTTTACATATGGGTTGCATTCCGTCCTAAGACCTGACGTCCAGCCAGTATACAAAAACTTCAAACTACTGCCAGTATGTGGGACGTCGCATGTCTGCTTTGACAACGTCAGCCATAAAAGGATGTCTGCGTGTACCATCTTCAGAACTTTTCCGCCACTGTTCTGAAGGTTGACTCCTACATTCGGTCTGCAGTCAGATTTCGTGTGTGTGTCACTACCAGCTTCAGATAAGTACCCTGTTGGGGATTTTATTCTTTGTTACTGCCAGCTATTCTGTTCATGTCATCCGGGAAGGGCAAGTGTAAGTGTGGAAGGCAGATTCCACCTAAAGATAGCCATGAGCTCTGTCTTTTCTGTTTAGGGCCTAGTCACGACCATCAACCCTGTTCTGTCTGTCAGGCCTATGTCCCTAAAACTTTATGAAGCAGACTTTTGGCTCTTAATTTGTATCTTGAGAATCACCGGCTCAAACATCTAGCTAAAGATGTTATGAAGGGTGCCGGGGGGGGGGGGGTCCTTTGGCTGAGCCAAGTTTGAAGAGGAAGGTGAGTAAGGTGAAACCCGTATCATCTCCTGCTGTGCCTTCTAATTCAGATATACCCCTTGAGGTCAGTGAAGACCCAGTGGTACAGTTGGAGGTCGGAGCCACTTCTTCAGCAGGTACCTCGGTAGAAGCTGCTAAGGGAATGGATCCCAGCATGTCAGAGGCTTTGCAGACGTCCTGTTCGAGTGACATGGAACTAGGAATCTGGCTTCATCTGCCATTAGGACTACATCTGGTTCTTCTTCCTTGTGTCCTTAACTAGAAAGACATGTTAAGAAGAAGCAAAAGACCAAACATTCTAGTGTTACTTCTTCTCCTCAGTCAGATTGGGAAGCCTTTTCCCAGGCTCTCATTAAGGCCTTGATGGCCTTGAAACTTTCTTCTCCTCTTCCTCTGCTATCTTTATCTTCTTCCCCAGTTCAGGCTACTGGGTCTCGGATACCTATTTTTGATTCTGAGGATTCCTCTTCTGATGATGATGATGATGACTCATTGGCATATTCCTCTCAAATTGCTTCTCCAGTGGAATATGCTTCTCCTGAGGAGGAATCTAATGGAAGGGATTCCCCACCAGAGGAAATTTCATTTGGACAAACTATTGACAAAATGAGGGAATTCTTCAAATGGGATTCTTCCCAAATTTCTGAAGAACAGAAGAGGTACTATGACCTCCTTCAGATGGAAGTTCCTTCACTCTCAGCAGTTCCTCCTATTCTTCTAGCTTTCCTAGATGCTTTTGCATCCTCCTCTAAAACTCCAGATTCTCAAGCTCCTCTCCCCAAGCAGCCTGATAGAGTTTATAAAGTACCTGATGACTGTAAGTTTCTCTACAAGTGCTCCTCTGCAGATCCAGCTGTGATATCTATAGCTTCAGACAAGTCTTCCTGGTTATTCCCTCCTGCCAAGCTTCTCCCATCTGATAAGGAGAGCAAGATTCTAGAGAGATTGGTTAAAAAAGGTATACACCTCTTCTACTTCACCTGTCAGAGCTATTAATTACCAGATGCACATTTCTAGGTACTCGTTTTAGCTTTGTTTTCTCAAGCTTCACAGGCTTTGTCTTCTTTGCCAGATTAACTCTCAGGTCATGTCACTTTTGGCTACATCCTCCCAGGTAGCCAGACATTCGATTAAGTGCAGCTATGATGCTGAATAGGCATCATCTAGAGCTGCTGCTTCTGTGCTTAGGAGGCATTCCTGGTTGAGACTTCAACTGTTACCTGACGATATTGAGGCCAAATTATTAGACATCCTTCTGGACAAGGCTGGTCTTTTTGGTCCAGCTGCTGCAGAGCTATTTAAGGCTCCGCAAGAGAAAAGCAAGAAACTTCAGGATATTAAGCACCCGTTTTTTTCTCCAGTCCCGAAATTTCATAGAAATTACATAGTCATGACATCCTCTGTTAGGAGACCTGCGCGCACCTCCACTGCTTCTTCTTCTGCTGTTAGGTCTAAGAAAACATCTTCTTCAGCTCCTTCTCCTCATTAGCCCTTTCAGACCAGACCAAGTTCTCTGCAACTATCAAGGTTCTCTTCCGAGTCATACTCTTTCGCTACATCTTTATCTTTCCTTTCCAGTCTGGACAGGGATCACTCAGGATGCCTGGGCTCTGTCCATAATCCAAAATGGATACTTTATGACTTGTAAGAATCTCCCTCCTTTCATGGGGATTCCTCAGCCCAAAAGCAAAAAACAGCCAGCACCAAATAGTGAAACATAATAAAGTTTATTGTGACAACTTGTACACACTAAAAAACTGAAATCAGCTTGTTGAACAAGGTGGTGCATAAAGAAGCTGGATCAGTACTATTAATATTGTTGGTATTTGATTGTGATAATCCTAACCCAAAAGCTTGTAAGTCATGCTTATCTGCAGACAATCCTTGTAATATTGCAGCAAGATCCATTTTGTCCCAAGGTATTGCAAACAATCAAAACAACCTATAGACCTATATAAAAAAGAACTAACCACCATAGATATTAGGGCAGGGGTGTCCAAACTTTTTTCACCAAGGGCCATATGCGGTAAAATACACAAACAGCCGGGCCACTCACTCAAGGTGAAGTACGTATTGTCTCACCTGGTTTATTTAAGTAAACTAAATCAATCAGCCTACAACACTGCTTTTCATGAATGGGATTTTTTTTTTTAGAACAAAAAAGGTTGGCAGTTCATTCTCAAAACAGCTGCCTTTGATTGCTTCTGGATGGTGGTCCTTCTTGACAGACCTGGAGGGGGTGGGGATATAAAATAAATGATATACTATATTTCAAGCTTGTTATGCAAATACATTTGGATTGTTAACAGATCAACTAATATTTGTTTTAAAAATGCTATCAACATAAAATGATTACATTTATTAAATAATAGGGCTTAGTAACACATGAAACGTGTAATATATTTTGAACTCAGGGGAACACGGTTGTGCTCAGTGGGAACAATGAAGTTGCGCTTTGGCCTGCAGGATTGCTGGCAGGTCCGGAGTAATTTTTGTAGCTGAGATGCAAAGGACATCACAGAGATGGACGTTGGTCATTTTGGTTCTCAATCTGCTTTTGTTCACCGTCATCAGAGAAAATGTTTGTTCACACATGTATGTTGAGCCGAACAGACTCATCATTCTTTTTGCGTGGCGTCTCATCAGAGGAAACTTGGCTTCTTCCAAGCTCTGGTAGAAGTCAGGTAAGGAAAGAAGCTGATGTTGATTCTTCAGAGAATCATCACACTGCATTTCTATAAGTTCTAATTGCAGACTCTCTTCCACTTCTTCTGCATTTATCATGAAGGGAGTCGCGAACAGCTTGATATCGTTCTCAATGGTAGAAAAATCTTGGAAGTGAATTCTGTCGTGAGAGATGTGATCACAGACATATATTTTCCCTTTTTATCAGAGAGATCGGCCTTTGGAAATGCAGATCTGATTTTGGAGAGTGTGGGGAAGTGCGCGACATTGAAGGTGCGCAACTGTGCCTCAAACAGTTGGAGCTTCACACACAATGCTTTCATGTGTGTGTGAAGCTGCGGTACGAGTTGGTCTTTGCCTTGTAGGTTTTTGTTGAGTGTGTTGAGGTGTTCAGTGAGATAAACTAAAAACGCCAGGTCTGCCAACCATAGAGGGTCACTCAGCTCGTCAAGAGGTCGGTCCTTTTCTTTCAAAAACTGGTTGATCTCTGATCTCAGAGAATAAAACTGCCAAAGCACGGAGCTGCAACTTAGCCAGCGCACTTCTGAATGGTAGAGCAGGTCCTCATATTCAGCATCAACTTCAGTTAAGAAAGTTTGAAATTCTCTGTGGTAGAGTGTTCGTACTCAAATTATGTTTACCGTTTTCACAACAGTGTTCATCACATCGCTAAGCTGTACTGTCTTGGCACAGAGTGCTTCTTGGTGGATGATACAGTGCATTTTAACTGCCTCACCTCCTCTCCTGCACCTTGGCACACACCATAGAGGCCATTCCTTTGCCCTTGCCTGTCATAGCTGGAGCTCCATCCGTTGTAACTCCACACAACTTGTCCAATTTTAAGTCCTATCTTGTCAATTGCATTTGACACAGCTTCAAAAATGTCTTTACCTGTTGTTGTGGTATTTAGACTGCTGAGATCAAGCAGCTCCTCCATAACGCAAAAGTTATTGTCAACTCCCCGCAAAAAAATTAATAACTGTGCGGTATCTGTGGCGTCTGTGCTCTCATCACATGAAATGGAGTAGAAATCAAAAGCACACGTTTTGTCTGACAGTTGATGTTTTATGTTGGCTGACAAGTCTTCGATTCGCCTCACAACTGTGTTTCTTGATAGGCTAACGCTGTTGAATTCTTAACTTTTTTTCTGGGCACATTATTCCTGCGACTTTAGTGAGGCACTGTTTTATGAATTCACCATCTGAAAAAGCCTTCCCATGCTGGGCAATGAGTTGAGCCACCTCACAGCTGGTTATTGTGGCATTTTCTTGAGTTTTTTTGGCACAGAAAAAATACTGTTGTTGAGCTAGCAAGGTAGTTGTCATCTGCTTAACCCTCTGTTCTCGTTCCACACCAGTGTAGGACATGTAGGTCTGATGTTTGGTTTCATAGTGTCGTCTTACATTGTACTCCTTCGTCACTGCAATGCTCTCATTACAGATCAAACATACACACTTAAAAGAAGTATTCATTTTCCCACCGTGTCTGAAATTTTCTACACTCACTTGCTATCTTGCATTTCTTTGGTGTTGTCATTTTCAGTGCGCTGTGGCAACATTTTTCTTTCCTTAATTTTGTTTTGTAGAGGAACTGCCTTGATCAACTCAGTAGCTCCACCAAGAGTTAAAACCAAGAAATGCAATACCGCCAGGTTTCATGTGCGGGCCATATTCTGGTATATTTTTGGAATTTGCTGCAGGCCAATTAAAAATGGATCGCGGGCCGCAGTTTGGACACCCCTGTATTAGGGTAACAACGAGTATGTCCTACAATCATAAGCCCAAAGGATCAATTATGGGCTAGTCATAAAAAGTTGGAAATGCATGCCATGTGTAGTATCAGTTCAATATGAAAATATCTGTAGAACAGCAATATTTAACTTCTTATATTCAATAAACAAATTGTACTTATCCAATACCACCTAAAAAAGGGAACGGCCCATAAATTATATAGGGGTATAGGCATAAATGGAAAAAAGTTGCTGATATAGCTTTAGTACTGTAGCCACAAAGGCTTAATTAACAATTACGAACAAAGATTATTCTGAAGGAGTCCCACAAACAAAGAGATGAAAGTGCTTACTGATTTTACTTCAATAAATGGATTGGATACTACTGCAGCTGGCTGTTTCACTTGGTTTGGTTACATTGTTTGTTGAACAAAAAATATTGTCCAAGGTTGAACAAAAAAATGTTGTCCAAGGTATCAGTTCTGAAATACAAAAAGCTCAAACCATCAATTACCCCCACTTTAATCATAAACCAAACCAATTATGATGTCCAGTATCAAAAAACTCCAGCCAATAGTTAAAAAAAAATATATCCAAGAAAGCTCATATCCGCTCCAGATGTCTGTATTATTACGAGCTGAGATGTCGAATCATATAAAATGGACCAAAAAGATATAGCTATGAATAGCTGTTGGCTGCCGGAACCATAAGCTGTCACATTTAATAAACTGTAAGAAGGCACAGTACCTGGAATATGCTAACTCCACAAAAAATGTAGCATTAAGACTATAAAAATAAATGAAAGCCCTTGCCGTCAATTCCACGACATGCCATCATCCATGCAAAAGGGAGAAGCAGGCCAACCTTTGTCGCAACCAATTAACCAAACGTGGCTTGCAAAACCACCAAAATACAAATGTTCAAGCCTTTGCTGCGATGTTACAAGGATTGTCTGCAGATAAGCATGACTTGCAAGTTTTTGGGTTAGGATTATCACAAATACCAACAATATTAATAGTACTGATCCAGCTTCTTTATGCACCACTTTGTTCAACAAGCTGATTTCAGTTTTGTAATGTGTACACACACTAAATTGGTGGAGTTGTCACAGTAAACTTTATTATGTTTCACTATTTGGTGCTGGTTGTTTTTTGCTTTTGAGTTATGTTTGTTTTGGCCTTTGCACCTGCCGAACTTGCAGTTCCTTGGATCTGATTCCTCAGCCCCCTCCAGTCAGATACAACTTTTCCCAGAACTCCTTTCTCAGCTGCCGTTTCAGGGCACCATACAGACAGTTCCTTGAGATCAGAGGGGCAGGGTTTTTTACTCAAGGATATTTCTGGTCCCAAGAAGGGATGGTCCTTGGAGGCAAATTCTAGATCTCTTCCACTTAAACACTTTCCTGCTGGTTCCCTCCTTCTGGATGCTGTCCCTGCAGACTCTTTTTCCTTGCCTTCATGGCTTCCTTGAATCTCAAAGATGCTTATCTGCATATCCCCATCCATTCAATATACAGAAAATACTTGAGTTTCTCGGTAGGTTCTTTGCATTTTCAACTTTCTACCTTGCCTTTTGGCCTTTCCACTGTCCCAAGGGTGTTCACAAAGTGTCTGGCTCTTGCCATTGCTTTCCTGAGGGTCCAGGGTATTCAGGTTTATCCCTACCTGACGACCTTCTTTTCCTAGCAAGCGATTCAGATCATTTGTCTCTAAATCTAGGGAAGGCTATTAATTTTCATCAGAGCTTATGTGTCACAATCAATTTCAAAAAATCCAGTTTGACCTCATCTCAGGGTCACATTTTCTTGGGGTGCAGGTTCAGGACAGATTTGATGATCGTCCTTCTACCACCAGACAAGGTTCAATCTCTCACTCGTTACATAGAGACCCTTCTCATTCTTCCTTCCATCTCACCCAGAAAATTCCTGACACTCCTAGGATTCATGAATTCTGCGATTCCCATGTTGCCCTTTGCAAAACTCCACATGAGAAGATTTCAGTGGTTCTAAAGACCACCTGGTCCCAGCATGCTCATCCACTAGATGCTGTGATTCCCCTTCCCTTCTTCCCTGTCTGAAAACATAGCTTCTCTGGTGGATTCAGCAGTTTTCTCTGAATACAGGTCTCCCTCTTTTCTTACCCAAGCAGCCTTCTCAACAACTCTTTACAGATGCTTCAGACATGGGCTGGGGGGAGACATTTGCTTCCAGAAAGGTTCAGGGTCTATGGTCTCCATAAAGCAGACAAAATCCTGGAACGAACCACCACGAACTAAAAGCAACGTCCTTATATATTGACAAATAAAACAAATAAAATACACAGGAGCTCTATTATGTGATGAGCACTTTCGGATCTGATGAAGGCTGAATAGCTGAAAGCGCTCATCACATAATAGAGCTCCTGTGCATTTTATTTGTTTTATTTGTCAATAAATAAGGACGTTGCTTTTAATTCGTGGTGGTTAGTTCCAGGATTTTGTCTGCTTCAGTTGTTTTACTTGCCTACGGAACGACCTTCAGCTGTTTTAGGGTGTTTTTTGCTTGCTTGCTTGTCTATGGTCTCCATCTCAGAAGAGAGGGCACATCCGTATCAGAGGAATGAGGGCTCTGCTTTTAACTCTGCAAGTTTTCCACCCTCTTTTTCAGCCAGGTCCTCTGAAGATTCTTACAGACAACACCACTGTCCTCTGGTACATAAATAAACAGGGGGCACCAAATCTTACCTTCTATGCAGGCTAGCAATGAAGGTATGGGAGTTACCGATTCAGTACAAAGTCACTTTTCATGCTGTTTACCTACCATCTTCCCAAAACTCTGTGGCAGACTCATTAAGCAGATCCATGACACAATCCCATGAATGGATGCATCATGGGGATGTGTTCTTGGACCTGATTCATCTGTGGGGTACGCTGCATCTGGATCTGTTTTCCTCCCCTCACAACAGACAGCTTCCTCTCTTTCATGCCAGGATCTCATATACTCTGGCTTGGAAGGTGGATGCCCTTTCTTTCTCATGGAAGGGGTGTTTCTTTATGCATTCCCCCACTTCTCTCTCATACAGAAAGTTGTGCTGAATATTCAGCAGGACAAACCAAAAATCTTGTTGGTGACTCCCTTTTGGCCAAGGGAGCATTGGTTCCCTAATCTTCTGCAGCTAGCCAAGGGCCATCATCACAAGTTGCCTCACTTGGATCTACTCACACAGCACAGGGGATCTCTACTTCATCCAAATCTGTCAGCTTTGCAACTGACCCTGTGGGTGATCAACATTTGATCCCTTTCAGGCATCTCTTTTTGTCAGGACATGCTTAGGGTTTTGCAGGAGGCCAGGAAATCCAATGCAAGAAAGTCTTGTATTGCCAAATGAAAGTGAGGTACTTAACAGTGGCTTATCATACTCTTCAGTGGAATTCCAATGCTCTGCTCTTTCTGCTTGATTGCCACTGTCAAATCCTTTGGCTTCTAGACTGGAAGTCAGGCTTTTTCTTAAAGGCGTTTTACATATTAAGACCCCAAGGAAGCTGGCTCATACCCCTTGGGACCTTATTTTTGTTCTAGAAAAGCTAACTCTGGCCCCTTTTGAGCCCACAGGTTGTGCATCTCTGACGTTTTGCACTTGGAAAATTGTGCTCAGGTTGCCTTGACTTCTGCTAGGAGGGTTTCTGAGATGCAGGCTTTGATGGCACCTCCACCTTTTTTGGTTTTCCACAAGGATAAGAGTTTTCTTGTGAACCGACCCTTCTTTCTTGCCTAAAGTTATGAATGACTTGTCTCTTAATCAATCTTTCTAACTGCCTGCCTTTTTTCATTCACCTCAGTCCTCCAATGAAAAAGTTTTGCAGTTGTTAGATGTGCACAGGCAACTTAGATTTTACTTGGACAAGACTAAAGCTGTTAGGAAGTCAGATCAGCATTTTGTGTCCTTTCGTCCCATGGCTGTGGGTCCACCAGTTTCTAAACAGACTATTTTGTCTTGGATTTCTAAGGCTATTGTGTTTTGCTACCATTTCCATGGTAAGTCTTTCCTACTTCTGTCAGAGCCCATTCCACTAGATCTGTAGCTTTTTCAGGGGCTTTCTTTAAGGGTTTGGATACTAACACCATTTTAGAGGCTGCTACTTGGTCCTCTGTGCACACTTTTACCAAACATTGCAAGCTGGACTCCATTTCTAGGTCCAGAGCAGGGTGTGCAAGTGCTGTTCTCCCTCTTTGCGGCCTTCTTCTACTCCTTCCACCTCGCACGGTTCAAATTAAGCTGTTGGCACTCTCCCATATATAAAGACTGCTGCAACACAGAATAGAAGGACACAAAATAGTTGTGTAAAATCGTACCATAACCATTGATGTTCTTCTCCTCTAAGTTGCAGTATTCTGTCCCTCCTGCCTTCTCCTTGCGTCTTGTCTCTTCCTTGGGTGATTTTTTTGTTGTTGCAGTATTCTGTCCCTCCCACCTTCTCCCTGCATCTTGTCTCTTCCTTAGGTGATTTTGTTTTGTTGTTTCCATAGGATTCTTGTTCCTCATGAGACATTATTGTTCTGAGAATGGTACGTGAAGATGTTCTTTTATGGCTGACGTTGTCAAAGCAGATGTGCAATGTCCCACGTACTGGCAATGGCTTGAAGCTTTTGAATACTGGCCGGACTTCGGGCCGTAGGGCGGAATACAACCCATATGTAAAGAATACTGCAAAATAGAAGAGAAGGACATCTATGAGTTTGGTAAGATATTATAAAACTATTCTGTCTAGAGATCTAAACCTCTCCTGTATTACCAACATAATGGTTTAGAAGGACAGATATGTTTCATAGAGGATACCACTGCTGTGGAACAAACTCCCCAGCCATATAAAACAAATTTCATTCCTTTCCATTTTCATGTGCAACTTAGATCTATGGATGAGAAATAGAAAATTTACCCTGGGACTGCCCTTGTACTACTAATGGACAGATGCATCTCTCAAATGCTTTATGCTGTGCATGGGTCCCCTCAAATTGTATACTGTATGATCCCATTTATTCTTATTAGAGGTAGTATATAATTATCTACCATGGGATAGGTTAGCTCAAGCAGAAAAAAGGAAACTGGCTAGGCTTAAAATAGCCCACACAGTTAGCTAGCCTAGTACTTAACTTGTGAAGCTATACATATGTGTGTGTGTGTATATATATATATATATATATATATATATATATATAAGGGTTTACTTTTGAAATGCTGAAAATTAATTCTATGATCGTGCAATTGGGTGAACCAAAAGCGCAAAACTGAAACTTCGAACGTCACTGGAGTTCGAAAATCAGCAAATCGAAAAGCAGATTAGCTGATTTTCGAACTAAAAGTTCAAATACACATCGTAATGCAGGGGGGCAAGCCCCCCTGCACCCCCTATATGGGGGGCTGTGCCCCCCCACTTTAATATTCTAACTCTGAGATCGTACTACAGTGGGGAAAGGGACCATTTCCCAATCCCAACTATAGTGCAATCTGCACCCTAAATGCCAAATCTGCACTGAGCGAATGCATAGTGACATTCGCTCATTGCACATTCGATGCATTTTCTTTCAAGATTTTGCAAACTTGAAAACGTACTTTCGACCTTCCTACTTTCCATCATTTGCATTATGCACATGTAAAGGTAAACCATATGTGTGTGTGTGTGTGTATATATATATATATATATATATATATATATATATATATATATAGTTTCACTTCAGAATATCGAGTTACTGAAAACTCGAACGTCATATGGTCGAGACCATATGATTGAGTTTTCAGAAACTCAAAATTGTGTAGTTTTGATAAAAAAGACTTTAATTTAGTTGAAAAGAAGTGTTTTGCAGGGAGGCACGTTCCCCTGCACCCTCCCTCCTTAAATATACCATCTCCATGATCACATTTTAGCGAGGAAACAGGAAATCTCCTGTTCTGTGCTTCTGCATACAGCATGGAATGGGAGATTTCCCTTTTCCCCACTGTAGCGTGATCTTGGAGTTGGTATATTTAATTGGGGGGGTGCAGGGGGGCAAGAAACGCTGTGTTTGACTTTTTTTTTTTTTATTTCACTATTTCGACTTTCTGAAAACTCGATCATATGGTCTTGACCATATGAAGTTTGAGTTTTCAGTAACTCGACATTCTGAAGTGAAACCATATATCTATATCTATATATATATATATATATATATATATATATATATATATATATATATATATATATACATATATATATATATATATATATACATACATATACACATATGTATGTTTATATATATATATATATATATATATATATATATATATATATACATATATATATATATATATATATACATATATATATATATATATATATATATATATATATATGAGCCGCGGTGGTGCAGCGGTAGTGTTGTTGCCTCACAGCAAGAGGTTCTCCCGTTCAATTCTTGACTGGAGCACCTTCTGTGTGGAGTCTGCATGTCCTCCCCGTGGTCGAGTGGCGTTCGAACGACATGCGTGAATGGGCGTGCCTTCGTTGAAGGTTGGGCGTCGGGCTGCCACCTCGGTACCATAAAAATCAACTGCCAATCATTAGTGGACCGGAGTTCTGCTGTGGCGACCCCTAACTGGAAAAAAGCCGAAAGAAGAAGAACATATATATATATATATATATATATATATATATATATGGTTTGCCATCAAAATTTCGAAGGCTGAAAGTACGTTTTCAAAGTTTCACAATGCCGAACTGGAATAATACGAAATCAGCATTGTGAATGGAGATCGCGGTACAGTGAGGATTGGGGAATTTACCCTTTTCCTTACTGTAGTGCGATCTCAGAGTTGGTATATATAATTTGCAGGGGGTGTGGGAAGTGCAGGGCAGCTTGTACTGCTGTTAAAACATAGAAGGATATACAGACTTTCAGAAGTCTGGTATGTAGAATATCGTTCGTGTTGTGTTTCTGATGTTCGACATTTAGGCTAAATTTTGTTTTTGTTTTCGGAATTATGGTTCATTCTATTGATAGCAAATTATTTTGTCTTTGATATTTTGTAGTTACTGGTGTTATTGTTTTTGTTTTCGGAATTATGGTTCATTCTATTGATAGCAAATTATTTTGTCTTTGATATTTTGTAGTTACTGGTGTTACATGTGTCAGTAAAGCAGTTTAATAATTCATCACTGTACGCAGTCACAGTGTCAGTTTTTCTCTGTTTAAGGTTTTTGTTTAGCAGGATGTGATGATATGACAGTCAACAATGTGGTTATCAATGAAGTTACATGAACTCAGACATTTCAGTGCAGCCAATCAGTATGCTTTTGCAAGAAACCAGAGCAACCATAGAAAACTGATGCAAACGGGGAGAACATGCAAAATTCTATACAGTGACCTGAGGCCAGGACTGAACCCCCAGACTTATAACTGTGATACAGATCTTACAAGTAAGCCATCATGCAGCATATACAGTGGATATAAAAAGTGTTCAGACCCCTGTTAAAATGCCAGGTTTTTGTGATATAAAAAATGAGACCACAATAAATCATTTCACACCTTTAATGTGACCTATAACCTGTACAAGTCAGTACAGTATGCTTTTGCAAGAAACCAGACAAACCTGTACAAGTCAATTGAAAAGCAAACAAATCTGTTAGGGGAAAATATAAAAAACGTACAATAAGCTGGTTGCATAAGTGTGTACACCCTTAAACTAATACTTTGTTGAAGCACTTTTTGATTTAATTACAGCATTCAGTCTTCTTGGGTAGGGAGTCTGTCAGCATGGCACATCTTCACTTGGAATATTTGTCCACTCTTCCTTGCAAAAGTACTCCAAATCTGTCAGATTGTGAGGGCATCTCTTGTGCACAGCCCTGTTCAGGTCACCCCACATATTTTTTATTGGATTTAGGTCTGGGCTGTGGCTGGACCATTCCAAAGCTTTAATTTTATTCTGGTGAAGCCATTCTTTTGCTGATTTTGTTATATGCTTGGGGTCATTGTCTTGTTGAAAGGTGAAATTCCTCATCTTCAGCTTTCTAGCAGACACCTGAAGGTTTTAGACCGAAAGAGACTGGTATTTGGAACAGTTCATAATTCCCTCCACCTTGACTAAAGCCCCAGTTCCATCTGAAGAAAAGCAACCCCAAAGCATGATACTGCCACCACCTTGCTTCACCGTGGAGATGGTGTTCTTTTGGTGATGCGAAGTGTTGTTTTTTCACCAAACAGGTATGGAATTGTGGTCAAAAAAGTCAACCTTGGTCTCATCAAACCATAACTCATTTTCCCACGTGTTTTTGGGAGACTTGATGCATTGTTTTGCAAATTTTAGCCGGGCCTTAATGTTTTTCTGTGTAAGAAAAGGCTTCCGTGTTGCAACCCTACCCCATAGCCCAGACATATGGATAATATGGGAGATTGTTGTTAGATGTAGTACACAACCAGTGCTTGACAGAAATTCCTGCAGCTCCTTCAGTGTTGCTGTAGGTCTCTTGGCAGCCTACCTGACCAGTTTTTGTTTTGTCTTTTCATCAATTTTGGAGGGACGTCCAGTTCTTTGCAACATTACTGTTGTCCCATATTTTCTCCACTTTTTGATGACTGTCTTCTCTGTGTTCCATGGTATATCCAATGCTGTGGAAATTTTTTTGTACCCTTCTCCTGACTGATGCCTTTCAACAATGAGATCCCTTTGATGCTTTGTAAGCAGTCTGCGAACCATGGCTTTTGCTGTAGCAGGAAACTGAGTAAATGTCAGGAAAATCCTACAGCTGAACTTTATTTGGGGTTAATCAGAGTCTCTTTAATTGATTGCAGGTGTGTACCCAGGAAGACTGAATGCTGTCATTAAATCAAAAGGTGCTTCAACGAAGTATTAATTTAAGGGTGTGCCCACTTATGCAACCAGCTTATTGTACATTTTTATATTTTTTATATTTTTCCCCCTAACAGATTTGTTTGTTTTTCAATTGAATTGTACATGTTATAGGTCACATTAAAGGTGGGAAAAGTTTTGAAATGATTTATTGTAGTCTCTTTTTTTTATATCACAAAAATCTGGCATTTTAACAGGGGTGTGCACACTTTTTTATATCCACTGTAGTTTGACAGAGGAATCCTGCCAGAAACCTAAGACGTTCCTGTTCTGCTAAGACTGAAAAGAAAGATGTTTGAGGACTCTTCCATGAAACACAAAAAGGCCAGAAAACTGGAGAAAATTTAAAAAAAAAAAAGATTTTATGAAACTGTTATTGGTACCAAGTTGGGAAAGGTGCCTGAGGCCCCTTATGGCTCAGTCGATTATCCCAGTTAGGACTACATCTCTTAAGGAGGGTCAGAATGTGGTTTACCTTTTCTCCACTCAGAGGGTCTCTTTTATGATGGCTTGTACTTCTACATCAGCTCAAGTTAATTTAAAAGAGACCTTAGGTGAAGAGGCTGGTTTACTTAAGGCACATATTGTAATAAAGATGATGGCAATGTTGATGACTGATGCACAGACTCTAGAGTCTAGATTTTGGTTTCCAAATTACTGCCAAGATCAGTTCCCAGCCACAGCTTGCTCTGGTAGGGTTTTTAGTTGAGTCTTGAACATAAGCTGCTATAAGGAATAATTAGTAAAGATTATAAAATAGTGCACATTAACTATAGGAATCAAACAGAGGAGATTAGAAAAGATGGGGAAAAGAGATTGAATAAGCAGTTCACAAGGAAACAGGAGGACGTGTGTGTGTGTGTGTGTGTGTGTGTGTGTATTTATATATATATATATATATATATATATATATATATATATATATATATATATATATATATATATATGACTCCCAAATATGCAAAGTTTAGAAGATTTAGAATTTTTCTTTGAAAGTGTTTTCATAGGTATTTTTTACCCCAAGCAGACTCTATAAAGAATTTTTGCTTAGCTAGATGGCAAATGTTGGAGGTATAATGGGGAAGAAAGAGGTAACTGGGAATATAAGTTTTGGGAGTGTAATGTGTTGGCAGATTCAAAAAGCAGTTTTGACATTTTTGACACATCCAAGAACGGTATTTCCGTCATCAGGTTGTTCCAACAACATTTTCGTAAGGGTTTGTAAACTGGATCTTTTGTTAATCACCTCATTGACTAAGTTGTCTAATATAAGTAAGCGAGATAGCCTCTATGAAAGAAACATATCTTAAGTAAGTCACATTCCCTAAGAAATCGTCCGCCCAGGCTCAACCATCCGGCTGCTCGCATGCGAGCTGATATGTTCTCCCCCCAGTATGACATCACCATATGTTGGCTGTATGGCTCCGAAAGGGGGGACATAGCCACCCCCCCAGTTTTTGTAGATAGAAATTCCTCCTAATAAAAGTGTTGGACCTTAAGTCTAATCTAAAAAAACATTTCATTAGTCAAGGGCTCTTATTTTATGATATGTATTTTTTACCTCAGACCTTGAACTAATCGTATCAGTCTCTACATCCTGCAGGTTATCAGTAATAATAGGCAAACCACACACAAGGAACCTAGTTTACCACACAAAGCCGAGGCTTCAGTAAGGCCAGGAGGCAGAGGATCCCTACTACCATTATTAGATTCAAAGCTTGATGGGCGAGGGGGTGGATAGCCACCCCTAACTGGTATTTCCTGGAATTTGAATTCAACAACACCAACCCTGTCGGTATTGAAAACCACTTGGAAGTCTCACTGCAATCTGCTATACATTCGTAGGCTCAACCTGACTTTAGAAGTTTTGCACTTGCACTGTATCAGGTGTAGTGCAGAGAGCAGCCAGCTGCTGGCTGTTGATGATTTAGTAGTGGTAGTGGCTGACCTGGCCGTAGCAAAAGTTTAAAAACTCTCTGCCCATCGCTGAAATTCAAGCCGAAATCAGTGTTCCCAAACTTAAGAAACTGGTTAGATAGTGTGATTGAACTCAAGTCCTGTGCTGAGCTTTTTTAACTTTATTTTATTCATGGTTCAAGGTGTGCCTGATTGGTTAATTGTTGCCTTGCTGTGAATCCTGATATAGATTCAAAAAAATCCCCTACAGAGTACTTTGTTAGAAATATTGGGTGAACAAATGGGTGTAACCAGGATCTGAATTGCCTAGACATAGTAAGTCCTTGTTAATTTTAATTCTGGTGGCTTCCAAAAAAGCAGTTGCTAGAAAATGGAAATATAGTGAATACTGTAACAGAGATAAATGAACTGGAAGTAGAATATGTAGAAAATGGTAGGAATAAATTACATAGAAACAAATGGAAATTTTGAGAACAATACATGCAGAATAATCTTTTGGAGGAATGAGGTTGAAGGGAAGACAGGAATTGAGCAATTTATGTAATGTTGAATTGATGATGATAATTGTATGAAAGAATATATGTGGTATGGTGTATAATGTTTATAAATGTGAACAGGTTAACATGGTTTGTTTTCTTTTATAGAAATGTATGATCTGAAGTAGTAGTTAACTTCATTTGTGCATCAACCTATGGGTATCGGATCCATATCGGATCCAAGCCGGCAACCTCAAACAGTAAGATCCGAGCTCCAAGCTCCTCCCCTTTACCCATAACCCCCTGCTATCCCTTGCTGACCCTAGATCTCGTTTGCCGCGGTTCTCAACAGCAGCTTTGAAATGAGCTTCCAGGCGTAGCGTAGGAGGTTTGTGAGGAAAATCTTTCTTTTTTCATATTTTGTTAAAAATATTGTTGTGTGAGTGTGTCTACATAGTTAGCTTAGCTTACAACTGTTTTTGTTAGTTACAGTTAGTGTATTCCCTCCCCGTGTGTGTGTTAAGGTGTGTCCGTGTTTTGGGGCCTAGCGTGTGGGTTAAGAAAATGTCTGAGGTGCCCAAATCTTTCTTTTCCAAATGTACCGAGTGTGGCCATAAGCTGTCCCCAGCAGATGGCCACACTCTGTGTGTTATTTACCTTGGGGTTGAACATCTCACTTTGGGCTGCTCTATTTGTGCAGCTTTCAACCCCAGGGCCATCAGGGACAGGAGGTCGAAACTGATCCTGGCGGGACTGTTGCCCCCGGACTCGGCTTCATCCTCCGGCCCCTCTGTGGCTTCTGCCGAGGCTTCGGCAGCGCCACCTTCTCTCCCTCTGGCCGGGACTCACCCTCCCACCCTTGGCCAAGAGGAGAGGGAAGCTAGGAAGGAGAAGCGGAAGCATCACAAGAGCCGAGCCGAGACCTCTTCCTCGGCTCCGCCATCTAAGCGAGCGTCTCCTCCAATGGCCTCCGGATCTTCTCCTTCCCGGCTCCATTCTCCTCGTTTCTCACTGGAGCTGGAGGAGGAGGAGACCCGGTCACCTTTGAGGTCATCGAGGCGGCATTCCCAGCCCGCCTCGGTGGCCTCATCAAGGTCTACCTGTAGCATCTCCAATGCAGATTTGGACCGGATGATGCGTTGGTTCCTCCAGGCCCAGATGCAGATGGGAGTGCTCCTGCCTTCCCCCACCAGGGGGGGAGCTCGACCCCCTTTTTCGCCCCGATCGCTCCTTCTCCGACCCACTATCGGGGCTCGGAGCCTTCGGGGCCGGGTAGCGTTGGAGCCGGGGGAGCATCGGCGCCGATAGTCTCCAGTACTTCGGCTCCGATGGTGCCCTCAAGTCTATCGGGTCCCTTTTCTTTGGATCCGAGCTTTCGGAGCCGAGAGCTGAGCTTCAGATCCGGAGGTGTCAGCATGACTTCGGCTTCATCTCGGTCGGAGCATGCTGGCCCTAAGGATCCGATCGCCTCGGCGCCGGCCTCGATCCGCATGTCGGATCCGAGGGAGGGTCTGCTCTTGGATCCGATGGGGAGCAGCTCTCCTTCGGCGTTCGACGTTGTGGAGAGGGTATTGTTGAGAGACTCCAGGCCCCTGGCTTTGGCTACGGCTCCACCCTGCACTCCCTCTCAGATGGGTCTACCTTCCATCACCCGGTCCCAGGGACAGCCTGCGCAAATGTCCCAGATTGTTCCCTTGCCGGAACAGGATGTAGTTGGTGAGGCCTCCTCGGACAGCCCCCCTGAGGAGGTCCCTCACAAACGCAAGTGCAAAAGGAGGCACTTGGACTCACCTGAGTCCTTGACAGAGGACACAGACTTGGAGGAAGGGGAAGGTTCCCTAAGGTCACCCCCCCGAAGACGTCTCCTTCGGAGACATCATGGAAATGCTTCGGATCAGAGGGGGGTGGTCAGCCCCAAAACCTTCCTCTGACGAGAATGTGTTTCTGGAGGCATTTGACGCAGGCCCATCTACCTCTTAGGTGTCCCCTCCTGCTGACCCCCTGATAGACCTGATTACTACCAGGGCGTGGAAGGAACTGGACACTGTGGAGCCCATCCCAAAGAGGCCTGACAAAATCGTCAGCCCCCCTTCAGATAAGTCATGTTGGAGCAAGGGAGCCCTGGTAGATGCCATGTTGGTGGCGGCCGCCACCAAAAGGGAACTGGCCCAGGAGAGTTCCTCGGTCCATCCTCCAGACAAGGAGTCTCGGACGATGGACCATCTGGGGAAGCGGGTGTTCGCTTCAGCCACCTTCTCTGTGAGGTTGCTGAATTATATGGCACACATGATACGACTCCAGCGGGATCTCATTAAGGAATACGCTGGGTCGCCCCCAGAGTCCATGTCGGTGGAGGATAAGAAAGTGTTCTCAACCCAAATGGCCACTCTCAAATCCATCTCTAATACATCTATGCGGTTACTATCCCATGCCACTGAAGGAGCTGCTAGAGCCAGCGGAGCGGGCGTCGTCCTACGGCAACAGGCGTGGCTCTGTCACTGTGATTTCGCGGAACCCTTCAAGGTGTCATTCGCAAATGCCCCGTTTGATGGTTCTGCCCTTTTTGGCAAGACCGTACGCGACACATTGGTCCAGAGCGAGAAAGATGGGAAGACGTTGTCTGCTGTCAGAGTCCACTTCTCTGCTCCCCAGAGGTCCTTCTCAGGGAACCAAAAGGGACAGAAGAAGATGTGGTTCCGGAAGTCTCAACAATCCCGTTTCGCTCCGGACCCCTCGTCCTTCAGAGGCAGAGGAGGACAGAGTGGGTGCTGCCCTGGAGGCAGAGGGGGTCCGAAGAACTTTGGGTCCAGAGAACCTTTCTCTGATCGGCCCACGCAGCAACCCTGAGGGGTTACCCGACTGCTCCACTCTGGAGGCAGTCGGTGGGCGTTTCTCGAGGCACCTAGCAGCTTGGGAGTCCATTACAACAGATCGCTGGGTGCTTCAGATCATATCCAGAGGCTATAAGATACCTTTTCTCTATCCCCCCTCCACTCCCCGGAACCTCCCCGATGTCCCACCCAATCAAAGGGAGGCGGCAGCCGAGGAAATCCTCCAGCTGCTAGAAAAAAGAGCAATCCAGCACGTCCCCCCAGAGCAGTCTGGATCAGGCTTTTACTCCAGGTTCTTCTTGGTGCCAAAAAAGACGGGGGACTTGAGACCAATCCTCGACCTGTCCTTCCTAAACCTGTCAGTAGCCAAAGAAAAGTTCTGGATGGTCACTCTCCATTCCATTCTCCCACTAATACAGGAGAACGACTGGATGTGCTCCATAGACCTCAAGGATGTGTACTACCACATTTTGATGGACAGACGCTCCAGGAGGTTTCTCAGCTTCCGGCTGGGAGCCAGCCATTACCAGTTCAGGGTCCTCCCCTTTGGTCTCACCACAGCCCCCAGGGTGTTCACCAAAGTCTTGACAGTTGTAGCAGCCCACCTGAGACTCCAGGGAATTCAGGTCTTTCCGTACCTGGACGACTGGCTCCTGACCGCCCCCACCAGGCATCTACTATGCGCAGCCAGAGACTACTTTCTCCATTTGGCTCCCCGGCTGGGGATCACGATCAACATCAAAAAACCTTCCCTTCTTCCAACCCAAATCCTAGATTTTATTGGAGCCAGATTAAACACAAACCAGCTTCTAGCCTTCTTGACTCCAGACCGGCTTCGAACTCTAAAACTCCACATATTGGCCCTTCTTCAGTCCCCAGCTCCCTCTGCGGAATTGGTCCTGAGAGCGTTAGGCTCTATGGTGGCAACTATCAACCTTCTCCCCTTGGCGCGCTTGAATATGAGAGTTCTTCAATGGACCTTGCAAGTCCAATGGTCCCTCCTGCGGCATCCCATGAGCTTCCCCGTTCCCCTCAGCAGGGTCTGCAGGAAAGCCCTCTTATGGTGGCTCCAGTCCCTGGACCTCCAGAAAGGGCGCCCCTTCTCTATGTCCCATCCCCTAGCCACGGTGACCACGGATGCCTCTCACCTCGGGTGGGTAGGGGGGCATTGCATGGGCAGGACCGTCCAAGGCACGTGGACCCATTCAGAGACCCTTTTGCATATCAATGTCCTAGAGATGAGAGCGGTGGTTTTGGCATTGCAAGCACTTCACAGCCTTCTTCCCTTGGGGACAGTTGCGATTCAAACAGACAATATGTCAGTTGTCTGGTATATCAACAAACAGGTCCTATCCACTTTGTCGGGAGGCCATGAGAGTGTGGGAATGTGCGATATCCAACAACCGCTTTCTCATAGCGATGCACATTCCGGGCCGGTCCAACATCTTGGCAGACAGGCAGTGGTCTCTAAACCCCAGAATAGCGAAGTTAATCTTCTCCAGGTGGGGTCAACCTCGCTCCGATCTTTTCGCCTCGCCTTCAAATGCAAAGTGCAGCGACTACTTCATTCTAATTCCCCCACCCAGGGAATCCCCCAGAGACGCTCTGGTGCATGTTTGGCCACCCAGTCTACTTTATGCTTACCCTCCTCTTCCCCTGATGCTAAAGTTCTTACAGAAAGCCCGATGGTTGGGGAGCAGAGTAATCCTTATTGCCCCATTCTGGCCTCGTCAACCTTGGTTCCCTTTTCTGTGGTCTCATCTAGCGAATCCCCCATGGATTCTAGATCCCATCCTGGATCTGATCTCTCACCCATCAGGCCTGTCAATCCCGAACCTGGACAACCTCAAGCTGACAGCTTGGTTGATCCAGTTCCACTGATAGCTAGGACTCCTGGTATCTCATCCCCTGTCAAGGCTATACTAGTAGCTGCACACAAGCCGTCTATGAGAAGAATTTATAATAGCAAACGGAAGCGTTTTTCTATTTGGGCGGAGCGTCAAAACTTAGATCCCTTTACTGCTCCGCTGCCAGCGGTGTTAGATTTTCTATCAGGCTTATTTGACCAAGGTGCTAGTTCTTCTACGGTCATGGTCCAGCTGGCTGCAATCTCTCACTATCATGTCGGGAGTGATCTCGGCCCTTTGACTTCGTCTAAATTATGTAAGACCTTCCTAAAAGGCACTTTCCTTTTGAGGCCTCCAGTTAAGCATGCAGTCCCTCCTTGGGACTTAACCCTTGTTCTTCAGTTTCTGACAACTCCTCCTTTTGAGCCTGCATCTTCAGTGGATCTGAAATACTTATCTTGGAAGACAGTTTTTCTTGTTGCCATCACTTCGGCCAGAAGGGTTTCGGAACTTCAAGCCCTCTGTGCCAAGCCGTCATACTTAATATTTCACAAAGATAGAGTTTCACTCAGGACCAATCCCTCTTTTCTGCCCAAAATTGCTTCGGAGTCCAATATCAACCAATCTATTAATTTACCAGTATTCTTTCCAAATTACCAGAATAAAGGTGAATACAAGCTACACTCTCTAGACGTACATAGGCGACTGAGGTTTTATTTGCACAGGACAGCTGATCACAGGAAATCAGACCAGCTTTTTGTATCCTTTGCTAAACCCACTTTGGGAAAATCTGTATCAAAAGTCACCTTGTCCAGATGGATTTCACAATGTATTCTTCTGGCTTATGAGACTTCGGGCTGGTCTGCACCTCAAGATGTCCATGCCCATTCTACTTGATCAATCTCTACCTCTGCTGCTTTTCGATCTAGGATGTTGTTGGATGACATTTGTTCAGCAGCCACTTGGGCTTCACCTAATACATTCATAAACCATTACAAATTGGATATTGTCTCTAGAGGGAGAGCATCCTTCGGCTCTGCAGTGCTCCGGAACATCCTTCCATGAGGACCTCCCAAGAATTAGGTAGCTGGGGACTCTGTCGCATAGGTTGATGCACAAATGAAGTTAACTACTTCAGATTAAGAAGTTATGTACTCACCATAAAGTTCCATCTGAGTAGGTAAACTTCATTTGTCAGCAACCAACCCCCCCCCTCCTTCCCCCTGATCCATATGGATACTCAAAGCAATACTGCTTGTCTTGGCAGATTGTCTTTAGGTTGGAGTTTGGAGGTTGTTCTTTAGTTCTATATGTTTCTGCTTATGAGCAAACTCGATCTGAGGTCAGGAAGGGATAGCAGGGGGTTATGGGTAAAGGGGAGGAGCTTGGAGCTCGGATCTTAGCTGTTTTAAGCTGCCGGCTCGGATCCGATATGGATCCGATACCCATAGGTTGCTGACCAATGAAGTTTACCTACTCAGATGGAACGTTATGGTGAGTACATAACTTCTTATTTACTTATATCTTAAGTGATAATTCAGTAAACATGTTAAAAAAAGAGCAGTTTCCAACCACATGTAGGTTGGCCATCATCCACAGTGGAAACTAGAGAGGATGTGGCCATGCCTTGAATCAGAGGTGTCTCCTGAGCCAAGTAACCCTCTGGGTGTGGTCTTCTGGAGTTCCTGTAAGTTGGACAAATGTGCGTTTTTATGTGAAATGTTTGTTAACATAGTGTGCAGTTATATTCTCATTCTTATTTCTTAATTTGCCCAGGTCATGGCTGAAAAGAGCCCTTGAACCAGTCTACCAACCCTTTTATCAAATAATAAATAAGATCCTTACTGATGCCGTAGATGTATCTGGCAGGTTGTCTAATGTGAAAGCTTACATAGCTGCTATGTTACTTTTCAGACTAAATCATTACGGATGAACACCTGTTACCAGATGTGGGATTTTACAGAAAAAAATGGTTGGTTGGGAAAGAAATACAAAACTAAGGACCTGTCAAATAGGGTCCTCTATAGACCGACTGTTGCTATAAGTAATGCGTGTATTGTTTCCTTAGTCCTGTTTGTCTGTTCCAAAAGTAACAGTATTGCCTGGGAATTATATTACTACACATGTTCAGAACTCAGGTGAGAAGATTTTTCATTCTATGACTACTTACAGACAGTTATGGACCTACATTTCTATGATGAAGCCTTTCGGAAATTTGAAAATCAGCTTTTATGTTTTCTCTGCTCAGAATATGCTGCGTCCATCTGTTTCAAACCATATTCTTGCTAAACTGGCTTTCTGATTACATTTGCAATGATTTTGCACATCAATGTTTGCACAGTTCAGAGCTCATTCTAGGAGGACTGCTTTTGTCTTACATTTCTTTAACATTTTGTTAAACCTTTATTTCATTCATTAACACTTTTACAAAATTTTTCAGTTAGAGATTCAGTATAAAATTTGCTAAATTTTACTAACTCATTAGTTCATGGAGTGCCGGCAACTGTTTCTTTATCACTGTAGGATTCATAATTTTGTTTTTTTCCTCCATACCTGATGAACAAGTGGCAATTTAGAAAGGATAAGAATACTATAGTTCAGCTTTGAGCAGATATCAGTATAATAACTCTGATTTCCTTTCTGTCTTTTGTATGTAACTTGCTTCCTTTATTCTCATTTATATTTTGTTTCTTTTTTGTTAGCTCTTTTATTTTGGCCTTATATTCAGGATTGAAGAATAAATCATTGAAAACATGCTGCATGGATAATTACATTATAAAGAGATGGGCTTTTTCCCCATAAGTAGAAATATAAATAAAATATGCTTGTTTGTTTTAAAGGAAGTTAGAGAAAGTCTAGATTCTGATGCTCCATGGAAAATTCAGTAGGTATGTTACTTTTAAATGTCATTTGGTAATTAAATTACTGCCTTAGAAGACCCCCTTTTGAGGTAGCTTCAATCTTCATTGTGCTTGGGCATTGGTATGTGTCATTGAAAAGTTACTGTAGTACATTACTGGACCAGTTCCAGGAAGAGCAGTTGCTCAAAGTATGTTTGATCGTTCAGATTTTGCTGAAGGTATGCCAAACTTTATTTTTGCTATTAGAGCTTACATATTTTAGTATGTACAGGACTAGCCTTTTCCTTTTATACACTTCTGCTGCTGCCTTCATGATAAAGAGTGCACTACAGCCATACAGCCAGCAGGACTGTGTAAAGTACCAAACCTTTTTTAATCTTTTTAATCTTGGCCATTTATTGAAGTTAAGTTGGTGGAAACTAGCTAAAAGGGGTAAACCCAAAAGTGATGAACTGACAACATAGAAAGGATCTCTACTTTCTGCATTTTTGGTGAGTCCTTCTCAGAACTGTACTTTAGTTTGACTAAACTGAAGTGATTCAGCAATCTACTGTTACTGTAAGTTCCATATATGACTCACCTGCAGTTTCCTCTTCATGGATGTATTTGTCTCCTAGACATCTTTATCCTGAGTCCTATTAAAGTCTTCATATAGCCCGTAAGATTTGCTTATTAGCAGCACTGTTTGAGGAGAGAAAACATCTTTTTCTTTTCCACTTCTCATCTTCATGTGCCCCATTCTCTCTATATGTTCCATACAGAGACCCAAATGTTTATTGTAGGGATCATTACTGAAATAGTATTCTTTATCCATGGGTTTTGTTGAAAGTGGATATCTCCCGGGTGAATATCTGGTTAATATACAACATATAAGGAGGAGATGCTCATGTCATGCTTCATGTTTCTTTTTTGTTTTGTTTTTGTTACAAAGGAATGATTGTCAGCCATCTGTGATGTCCTTTTAGGCAACTTCCAGAATATAATATTAACCCAGTTTGGGAACTCCTTTTAATTGATTTGGTATCAACATAATGTTTGTTATCTTTATGACTGATTTCAACTGTGCCTTAGATTGTAAATTTAGCTTTGTGAATTGTTTTTTTTTTTCCAAATGTTTCAAGATCCATGACTCCCTAGAAAAGTATTCAAACAAATGTTCATGTATATGGCAAATTCCAGATCTATACCTGTGAGCATTATACAGCTTTCAGGTAGAAGACTCTGGTGTGGAGCATTCTTAGCCCAATCATCTGCCTGGTGAGCTCTCTTACTCCAACATGCAAATTTATAGAAAGACACAAAAGTCACAACTCCTACCTACAAGGTCTTTATAGTTTCTAGGGGACCTGCTAGACACAGAGCAGCAGAAGGCCTTTCTCCCCACAGACAAGATATTCTTTCTTTCCTGGTATTTCAGAATAATTTCTCAGCAAAACCAAATCACAACAAGGGGATTTCTTAGGCTATTGAGATATATGGCCTCCTTCTTCCTTATATTACCCGGGCAAGGTTACACATGAGGAAGTTGCAGTGATTTTTGAGGAGCAGATTGTGCCAGCATGCCAATCCCTCACAGTGCCCCATTCCCATATTACTTTGCTTAGCAAATAGTTGTTATGGGGATAAACTAAGTGTGCATCCATCTGGGGTATCCTTCAAGCTAGCCCTGGGCACATAGACCCTCACCACAGCTTTCGCTGATACAGCCTGTGGAGCACATGTGGGATATTTGAGGATAAAGGAAACCATCAAGGCTTTCAAACTGATCTGGCAGCAGAGAACCTTGCACATCTTGCAGATAGTACCACAGACATGTACCACAGACATGTAATAGATTGACAAACAGGGAAGAACAAATTCATATGTTTTGAGTAGATTAGCAGTATAAGTAAATTTCCACCTCAGACTCACCCAAGAATGGAGTTGTGAGCAGCAGCACAAACTCTAGATGGTGTCTATGGGGACAAGAGCTGAATAGACCAAGTGCTTTGAGCATCAACTGGGGTGCACTGTATCCTCAAGATAGGGGAACATGGATCACAGACTGCATGCCGTATCAGGGCTAGCCACTGGATGGTGTAAAAACTGGCTGTAGGTGATTCAATCATATTGACAAATGTCACCAAAAATGGACATGGGTATTTGACTGTGATAAGTGGGTTGAAGACCCGGCCTACTTAGACCTTTGCCAGAGACCCATGCTAATGGTGGGAGGGGTGTATTTGCCCCAGTTGGGTAGTGTGTGACCACCATAAAGTCCAGCAGCCCTGAGTCAGTAAGCTACTGGCCAACCAATGTCAAGTTGTTCAGCTTGGATTTCCTAGGATAGCTCTGTTGAGCAAAAGCTGGACTTAAAACCAATCAGCCTGCCAAACTTGAACTAAGAATTGCTACACTCAGTGTAGGTTAACTGACAGGATGCAGCTTGGAAGTGGATGACATAATGGTAATTAGGATGCTGGACATCCTGTGTATCCAGGAGACAAGATGGAAGGCCAGTGCAGAAAAGCCACTTGGCTTAGGATCCCTAGTCTACTACTAAGAAGGAGGAGAGACTGGAAATAGTGTGGGAATTATGGTGAGGGAGCGGCTTCAGAAGACCATGAGGGATGTTATCAGAATTAATGACGGAGTCATGGCATTCAGACTCCAGTGTAAAGATAGGGTAATATTCATAATCTCAGCCTATGTCCCACAGCAGGGTTGTGATAGTAAGGAAAAGAGTGGATTCAGACAGTAGTCACAGGACCTACTGGATAAAGCAAGACAACATGAGTTAGTGTTGATAATGGATGACCAGAATGCATATACTGGGACAGACAGAAGAGGATTTCAGGATTGCTTGGGTCCATATGGATGTTGCAACAGGAATAAAGAGGGAGAGGACATTTTAGACTTCTGTCTGTCAAATGGCTTGATCGTGGCCAACACATGGTTCAGCAAGTAAAACAGTCAGTAGATCACATACAAGACTGTCCAGCATGCAACTCGGGTAGACTTCCTCCTAGGAGGGAGGGGGCAGTGGGGTAGAATCTGTGATTTCAGAGTCATCCCCAGCAAAACAGTCAGCCCATAGCATAAATCACCGGTTGCCAAAGTCAGCTGCAAACAATGGTCAGAGAAGGCTCCAAGGTCAACAGAGAGTAGACTGAAGACTTAGTTGACTTGAGAGAAAGCATAGGAGTTCATGGAATTACAGCTGTAGCCCTCAGGAAGAAGAGGAAATGGGCAGCATTAAAGAGGAATGGCAGCACCTCAAAATAGCATGTGTGAGGACTACAGAACAAATATTCAGCCGAGTCAGGCATGGAAATAAGGTAAATAAGGAAAACTGGTGGTGGAATGCAGAACTCTGGAAAGTCTTCAAAAGAAAGGAGTGCAGGAAAAAGTGGGAGATAGAAAAGACACAGCAGGCTAAGACAGAATGCTGGTTGGCTAACAAAGAGGTTAAGAGAGGAATTGCAATAGCAAAGAACAAGGCATTAGATGCAATCTTCCAACTTTTGGAAAGTAACTTGATAGACCGCAAAGACCAAAAGATAAAGAAGATAATCAATCACCCTTCATAAGAGATGCCAGCAACAGCCTGTTCACCAGTCCACAGGACATCAGAGGCAGATGGAAGGAGTACTTTCATTAGCTTCTGAATTAAGAAAATCCCACAGAAACTTTACTGCCCCAGACACAGCCTACAATAAAAGAAGAGGAGGAGCTCACCCTTAAAGAACTAACAGCAATAAGGAAAATGAAGCATGGAAAAGTAGCAGGCTCACATGCAATCACAGCAGATATGATCGAGATGCTTGGTGTGATAGAGGAAAAATGGCACCTGAGGGGTACTCATGGTAGTGTGGCAAGAAAGGTTTATCCTAGATGACTGGAGAAAAGGCATTCCAGTGCTGGTGTACAAGTAAATGGGGACATCCATAACTATGAGCAGTATAGAGATATCAAACTCATGTCACACTGCACAAAAGTTCTGGAGAGGGTGATTTATAAATGAATATACACAGTAGTAAAACTCAGAATGTGAGATGAGCAGTTTGGATTCATGTCAGGCTTCAGCACAACCTACCTTATATTTCCAGTGAGCCAGATAGTTGAGCAGAAGCTGGACATGATGAAAGGGTCCAACTGGGCATTCCTAGACTTGGAGAAAGCATATGCAAAGTCCCAAGAAAGCTGATTTGGGCAGTCTTGCTGTGTTTCGAAGTCCCAGAAATATTGGTATAATTAGTACAGGCTGTGTACAAGGACCCAATGACACAAGTTTGAATAGTGTTTTGTCTCACAAAGGGGTTTCCAGTGGAAAGTAGTGTGCATCGTGGTTCAGCTCTGACCCCTCTACTGTTCATACTGGTAATAGACTACATTAGCAAAAGCCCAAGGGGAAAGATCAGCATAGCTGCTGTTTGCAGATGATGTGGCATTACAGGCAGACTCTAAGCAAGAAATTCAGCAAAGGATATGGGAATGGAATGGAATGGAATGCAAAACTGAAGGCTCATGGGAGGAAACTGACTACAGATGAAATAGTTGTAATGGAGCAAATGAAGGAAATCAGAAGACGCTGAAAACTGAGAAGAGAAAATAGTGGAACAGGTTAACTGCTTCAAGTATCTGGGAGGAGTGGTTGAGAAGGAGGGAAGTCTAAATGAGGAGGTCAAAGCTAGAATTAGAGGGGTTCCAGCCAGCTGGCACAGAATGTCAGGGATATTGTATGACAGAAGAATCTCAAAGAAGCTGAAAAGTAAGGTGTACAAAACAGTGGTGCAACTAGTAATACTGTATGGTGCAGAAACTTTAGCAGTAAAGGTAGATCAGCTGAGAAAGCTAGAGGCGATAGAGTGGAAGTGCCTGAGATGAGTGGTAGGATGCCCACTGTGGGACAGAAACGAGGACATCAAGGCAGAAGCTCCAGTATCTTCAATTGTAGAGAAGGTCAAAGAATAACTTACAGTGGTTTGGGCATGTGCAGGAAAGCAGAAGACAGTCTGGTGAAGAAGATTTGGAACAGATAAAAGGAAGGCAAGAGGAAATGAGGGAGTCCAGCAAAGAGGTGGATGGATTGTGTGAGAGAAGACCTAAGACAGTTGGGCATGACTGTTAAAGAAGGAGAGTGGCATTGAATCAAGAGATGATGATGGCTGACACAACTCCCCAACCCCATGTAGAAAAAGAGAAAAAGAAGGTTGTTGTTGATGATGGTGATGAGCAATACAAGCTTGAAATATAACCAAAGAGTCAAACTAGACCATCAAGGCATCAGATATCCTATCTCAGAAAGTACCATGGCATAGACCAGCTGAGCAAAGCAGAAGCAGATCCCCAAGAATGAATGAGGAATAGGGACATATTGTGTACTTAGTCCACAGGTAGAATGTGACAGAAAGTGATTTTTTGCATCACCAAAGAACAAATAGCTAAGTAAGTTTTGCACAAGGATACCAGCAAATGGGACCCGAGCAACATATGACTTTTCCATAAAACGGGTAGATGCATTTCTCTACACCTTTCTTCCAATACTCTTAATTTCCAAGATACTGCAAAAGTTAAAGGAAGCCAAATCAAACACAACAATAGTTGCTCCTTTTAGGCATACCTTTTCCAAACATTATTATCTGGGTCTTGCATCCTGTGTTAGGGCACGGTTTTCCAGAGCCATTCTATACTAACTGTTATCTCCAAGTTATTCCAGTGGCCAACCACCATCCACCCAGTTGTCCATAAGCTGTGAGAGTCTTCCCATGAATCATTTCTGTACATAGTGTAGTTGTGTTGGGAGCATAACATAACTGTATAACAGTCAGTGTTGGGCTGGCTGTCAAGTCTTCTATAGGGAGCAAGTTCCAGGAATCATTGTTGCAACACTGAATGTACTTTACCATCTACTGTCATGGCAATTTCCTGACACAACTCTGTTGTCATAGTCCAGTTTCATAGGCACCAACTCCAGAGGAAACCAGTTAATTGCTGCAGAGCTTTAAGGAAACATTAAGAGCTCTAGGAATTCTGTTTTTTCCTTATGTTGGGCTTTTTTCAACCTCATTGGAAGAGTTATCCCTTCAGTAGGTTAATGTAAACTTCCACTTGCCTGGCAGTAAAAGGTCTTGACCACCTAATCCATATGCACCATTTCCTGCCTCAGATGCTGGATGAGGTGTTGCAGCAATTTATCCATGTTCCCATGTCCGAGCCTGTCACCAAGATTTTAACATTATTTAATTCTAACAATAAGCTGGGGCATTGCTAGGGCCCACTGTTCTCTTGATTTCTTAGGTACTTAACAATTTGTACAGCAGCTGTTTTCCCTTGTGAATTTTACTCCCACTTCAGTTTCCAGTTGGAATGCCTTCCTTGCAGAGAGTCTAAATGTCCTCATTGCTTCTTTGTGGATTTTTTCTTAAGACATGGTTTGGTGAAGTGATGTTCCTATGAATTTACTTGTAGGTGTATATGTGATGTATTGTAAGTATGTGTATCCTGTGATGGACTGGTGTCCTGTCTGGGACTGGCTTTCTCCATTATGACCACTGCTTGCTAGAACAGGTTTTGTCTGAAAGAATAATAATTCACTGTCTTTTCACTAGCATGATTATTATCTTGAATAAAAAGCTGCAAGAATGATATGAAATATAAAGGGTTAATTTAGGATAGTATAAAATGCTGAAAAATGAATAGTAAGTGTGCTGGCATAGCTTAATTAGATATTGGCATCCATGTAAAGGAGTAGTTATTGAGAAACAAAGTCTGTAAAAATAACTGCGCAGATGGCAGCTAGAAGGACATCAACAAAGTAAAGAGATGTAACATCAAGCAAGATAAAGTTAGAACATCAAGTTTCAGATAATGCAAGACTGGGTTTCCCTGCACCACTGAACTTGAAAGAATCAAGGACAAGTCATAAATTAGACGAACAAAGAAAAGTGTTATACAAAGGAAGATTGTAATACATCAGACTGAGAAAAAATATCAGACTTTTTGGTATAAATATGAGTGTGTATAAACAAGCTTTGGGAATTTGCCATAGAGAGCTGACAGCATCTGTGTTGCATGCTTGTAGATCCAAAAGGAAAATGTAGTAGTAAAATGCGTATTAACTGAAGCAGTTTGTCTGTGTATTTATTGTATGCAGTACAATACAGTAATAAGACTAGTTGGTCACAATAAATAGTTAACTATACTGTGGTATGCTTGCATGTAAATGCAAGTAACAGCAAGAAACCAACAGAAGGCAGTATATAATTCTTCTGTGGCGAGCCACAGTTGACTGACCGAATGGTTTCTCCTTGTGACAACTACAGCTTCTTTTTCATTTTATTCAGTTAGTACATCCAGTTGCAGTGCAAACATTTGCCTCCTTCTTATGCACAGTATCAAGTAGCAAAACAGTGCATCTCCGCAAGTTCCACAGGTCCTGTACATTCCGACAGCTGAATCTGTTCTACAGCATAAAAATCAAGTGAGAGTAGTTAAACGCAGTAAAGACATGACGTCACAAGACTGACATGCATGTATTTTCTTTTCACCTAAAGTGCAGAAAAAGGCAAATTACAGCAAATGTAAATCATGTAAATATATCTGTTTTAAGCATGTGTTAGTTAAGCCAGTATCTCTTTTGTTTCTTACAATATTTTGTAATTGTATGGTAGCATAAAAATAGCACAGACTCCAGCAAAAACAATATTCAAAAACAATATTATGCATAGATAGGCAAGTTACTAATTCTAAGAGTTTTACAACTGCATTCTAATATCAAGTTGCAAGTATATTAATGAATTACTGAAGGTACGAGTAAGTGCTGAAGGAGATATGGGTTAAGCGTCTGCAATGCACAGAAAGAAAAAAAGTAATGTGAGCTCAAATCTTTCCAGGCTGGAATGGGTAGTTACAATGAATGTTACATAACATAAAATCTTACTGGTACTGAAATTTAAAAGGTCAAGGAAACAAGACTCGTCACCAGACCAAACAGCTTACGTTTTTCTAAAAGATTATTGTTAAGTATTCACGTGCAGCATTATGCAAAAAGAACAAAAGTCTGCAAGTAAATACTACACTGAGTACAGTCAGTACATGAGCTATGGAATGCAGTTAAAATAAATTATGCAGGTCCCTTTACAAAAAGGGAGGGTACGAATAGCTAGTAGTGACAGTAAACATCTTTTCAAAATGGGTAAAAGCAATTCCTACTACAACTTTGACAGTATAGGCAACATCAAAAGCTTTATAAAAATATTTTCTGTTTTTGAAAATGGCCAGAAATAAGCAAATGTGTAAGCCCAAAGTGTCACAGTCTAGGTAACAGCCAAAAGGCAAGCATACATTTAATTCTCACAGCATAGAGCAAACACAATACTGCAATAAAATGATGTATACTACAGGAGGAAGGGCATGCTTTCAGTTTTACACTAACTGTGTAAACAGTACTGCAAAAGAGACTCAAATAAAGGTGCAAAGTGGTAATACCAAAAATACATTTTAATGTTTCAAGTAATGTAATTAGCAGGCTTCAATGTAATGCTAAGTTTGTAAACTAGACAGTGTACATTACAGCCATGAATTTACAAATGCAAAAGCAATCTGTACAAGCAAGTGTATTCTGTACAGTATATAGCAAATGGTTTATCTATGTAAATAGAGTAATAAGTCAAAGCTTGACATTTGTGACGTGTTTTTTTTTCAGAAAACAAGACTGCAATGCCTTTGCAATAAAATTCTCGAGCAGTGTCAATAAATTACTGTATAGGGCATCACTGTATAGAGTCATATTCAGGTTCATCCAGTTCTAATAGTAATGGTTGTCATCATTGTGTTGGCAATATAAAACTGTGTTAAATTGCTGTTTCAAAAGAAAACTAAAGGTTTTGTTTCCCAATGTGTTTCCAGTTAATAGCAATATAACTTGAATAAAAAGTACATACTAAAGTAGACAGTTTTGCATTTAAAATAAAACAGAGGGAATGTATACAGTGACAGATAAATTTAAAAATGTATAAATGCATGTGCACATCTATTTGCTAATTAGATGCATATACACATCTGTTGCTGTAATATATGTAAAATAATATAGTTAGTTAAATACATGTTTGCTAGCATACATATATTCTGGTACAGCTTGAGACTAGCTGAATGTTCAGTGTCTGGAACATGCTTCAAGGACTATAGATAAAAATGCAGCTGCGAGACAAGGCACGCAGCATTCAACAGAGATAACTGCATTTCATTTGCATCATTCTGAACATCAAAACAGGGAATTACAGTATTTCACGAATAAAACTTAGGAAAATGCTACACAAAACAGAACAAGACAATTTCAGTTGTAAAAAGCATACAGCATGTACCTTTGGGAGGATAACATTTAACACAAATAGAATGGTTAGCTGAACAAGGTCAGGCATACATAAAAGTAGAGAAAGAATCAAAGACCGACATAAACATTTCAATAAACAGCTCTATCGGATGCTGTACATTACCTCAAAAATGTAACAGTTCTGACAAAGAAAGACATCATGCAAAAATGCCACAATGTGTAGACAATAACACAAAAATAAAAATAAACTCAACCGGGGAAAAAAGGGAATGATTTCTACCAATACTCTGTTTATTTGTATAAACAACACAGTAATACAAAAAAGACCATGGGTTAAAATACTTACCATTTTGGGTAACAGGCCGGTACTTCATACAGATCAAATGGTAAAAATACCATCCATTTGTACTATGATAGGACAACAATACCAAAAACAATATTGTACTTCAATATTACATTTCCAAGTTTTAAAGATACCAAATGCAGATTTAAAAGAGCTTGGTATAAAAACTAGTAGAACAAGATATCTCACAGATTGTACATTTACAAGCACGACGGAAGTAAGTCATTACAAGTATCTTTGATAGATTACAATTTAGTACTAATGTGTCTAAATTTGTAAATTGAACAAAATATTGTGTAAATGAACAATATTGCCTTCAAATTTCAAAAGGTTTGTTAAAGTGGCACTACAGTTTGTATGTGTGGTTTCAAATAACCCAGTGTTAGTAGTAAAAGACAAAAACAGAAGCTGACACTGCGCATAATTGGTGGGACATATTCACAAGATGATCATCATCTGGGACCAAATTGCTAAATTGGTTAATACAACCTGTGTTGATAGTTTTAGGGGTCATAATAATAATGACAGCTTGGAATTGTTTTATATGCTGCAGGTTACAAAGAGTTGCAATAACTCAACAAGGTATGGTAAATACTATAAATGGCAATGCTGACAAAACAAATGCAGTGTTTTCTTTAACTAAAGTTTAGTCCATTCCTCAAAAAATATATATATATAACTGGGAACTAAAAGAATAATAGTTCACTGTCTTTTCACTAGCATGATTATTAGCTTGAATAAAAAGCTGCAAGAATGATATAAAATATAAAGGGTTAATTTAGGAATAGCTGAAAAATAAGTAGTAGTAAATGTACTGGCATAGCTTAATTAGATATTGGCATCCATGTAAAGGAGTATGTTATTGAGAAACAAAGTCTGTAAAAATAACTGTGCAGATGGCAGCTGGAAGGACATCAGTGAAGTAAAGAGATGTAACATCAAGCAAGATAAAGTTAGAACATTAAGTTTCAGATGGTGCTGGAACACCATGTTTCAGATGATGCAAGTCTGAGTTTCCCTGGACCACCGAACTTGAAAGAATCAAGAACAAATCGTAAATTAGAAGAACAAAGAAAAGTGTTATACAAAGGAAGATTGTAATGCATCAGACTGAGAAAAGATATCAGACTTGTTGGTATAAATATGAGTGTGTATAAACAAGCTTTGGGAATTTGCCATAGAGAGCTGACAGCATCTGTGTTGCATGCTTGTAGATCCGAAAGGAAAATGTAATAGTAAACTGCGTATTAACTGAAGCAGTTTGTCTCAGTATATTTATTGCACTTAGTACAATACAGTAATAAGACTAGTTGGTGACAATAAATAGTTAAATATACTGTGGTATGCATGCATGTAAATGCAAGTAACAACAAGAAACCAAAAGAAGGCAGTATATAATTCTTCATTGGCTCCTTGTTACACTAAGTTGGATAAAGCAGGTACCAGAAAATGAATGAAAGGGGAGTCTCCCATCTGTGTTCCCCACAGTTTTACAAAAATAATACAGTATTACCTAGTGATCACAGTGGAAAAAAGTGTTGCAAGTAGTACTTCACAGTAATGTGGTAAATCCATGTCCTTATGTAAGCAAATTAAATTAAAATAGAAACTGATGCCATATTGATTTGAGAGTACCAAGATGGAAATAGGCTGTCTGCAGTTTATTTTCAGTATGACTACTACTAGGACATTTCTGTTGAGTTTTTTTTTGTTTGTTTAAACTACAAGTCTCCCTGAAATTTAAAAAAAAAAAAAATCAGATCTTGATATTTAGTCCAGGACTAATGGGTCATATTCACTCTACCTGTGTTTCTTTTTTTTCTCCACTTCTTATACTGATAGACTGCTATACTGACATGATTTTGTTTTTTCAGTCTCTGCCCCCCCAATAAACTGTGGTCTCATATAATATTGCGGAGCCTAGACATAAGTTAGCTTTTCCTCTTGATTTAGTCAAGTGATAAATGCCATAAACCACTGGTTTCTTGGTTTATGAAAACAGCAGTAGTGCTACTTATTAACTAAACAACTGTGATCCATGCTTACTATAAATTGCCAAAACACATTTTCATTGTCCTTCTACATTTTCTTCGGTACAGAATAGGTGAGCAGCAGGGTTTTTGCTAAATGTTAAGGACTGCATTATTTAAAACATTTGCACCCCCTTTCCCCCATACTCCAGATATATATATATATATATATATATATATATATATATATATATATATATATATATGAATATTGTCTTCCCAGTCTAGCAGCTCTGTGTATTAATTTCATAGCTGCCACTTCTAAGAACCTTTAAGCAAATGATGGTTGCTTCTGTTTTTTTTTTTTTTCATACTGTGCTTAATATTCTGGAATTCCATGGATAAAATCAAAAGTTCACTAGACAAAATTTAGAATGTTTACCAATTTGTTAATGTAGTTTTATAGTGCACGTCATCCCCTGTTCTTCATATAATGTGTGTAACAATCTCTCTTGAGAAAGAAGTTTTATTTCAGCTTTTAATAAATGCTTTATATCTAATAAATGCTTTATACCACTTTACTAACCTCAGCTGGTGAAAGTCTCAGGATAAAAATTCTCAGCAGTTTTTGTATTATCTTTTGTTTAGTCTCTTCCCACATATACTAAGCTACCATGACAGAATCCATTTTAACCCATACTCCTATATCATGCCCCCATAAATGTGGGTATTCATAGGTTCATAGGTGTATACTAGGCTAATGACCACTGTACCCCTTAGCCTAGCTGCACAACCCAAATGTGACCCACAGATTTGATTTATATTTGACTTATTGGGAGTGATTTACTGACTGCCTTTGTTCAGAGACATTGGAGCCAGACTGGGTTGAATTTCCAGGTATACATCCTTTGGTCCAAGTTGTGCTTAAATAGGGATAGGGAGAAACACTGAATCACATGGATGGGGAGCCTGTTCCAGACCTGTTTCAGAGAATGGAAATTCTCTGAGAAACATATCTGTCTATCCAACGTGTCCTGTTTATGTTGCAAGCAAAATTTAGATCTTTTAATCTAGTAGTTCTGATGCTGTTTGGTTTGCTCATGTGCAAATGATTCATCAAAACAGAGTCCAGGGATGCCTTGTATGCCAGGCAAAGATCACTTCTCAGAGGTCTGTATGATACCGAGTAAAGAAACAGGGCTTTGAGGCAATCAGTATAGGACACTGTGTTTACTCCTGGTATTCTTTTTGTAATAAACCTTTGTGGATGTTGCAGTTGCTGCATGTGTCTGGTCAGGCACATAGCGAAAGGGGCATTTTACTCTTTTGATGGGCATGATTGCTGGTCACTTCATGTGTGGGTACAGTTTATAGCTATTGTATTTGTTTTATCTTCATTCATTTTGTATCCTGAAAAGACTTGAAACTGTCTCAAAATGTTCCACAACACTGAAATATTTTTCTAGTTTTATCGGGTACAAAATAATATCATCTGCAAATAAAGCTAACTTTTCCTGATTACCATACCAATTGTATCCTTGAATTTCTGAGCCCCTTATTTTCTTTACCAATGGTTCTAAATATAACACAAATAAAGGAACAAGAGGACACCCCAGCCTGGTTCCTTTGTTCCAAAAGAACTTATCAGAGGCCCCCCCCCCCCACTTTAATTTTCACCTATGATCTGTCATATATCCTCCTAATTAACATTATTGTGTCAGGGAATGCAAATGATTCCATTGTCCTACTCATAAAATCCCAACTTACTCTGTAGAATGCTTTCTGTTCATCAAAACCCACCAACAGCAGTGGTACTTTCTTACGTTCTGCCTCTCTCTGGATCATCCTTGTTCTGTTAATGTTGTCAAATGTTTGTCTGCTGTTCACATATAAAAACTGAGAAACTAGAAGCTCTGTTTTATGGATATCGATAACAAGATAGAAGCAGTGAAAATGTTTTCAGTTCCTTTAGTTTTATACGCATGTCAGGCTTATTTTTATCAAATAAATGAGAAGTTGTGGATAGCAATTAATAAAGAATTAAAGGATTTTATCTAGGAGGGGAATAGGGCAAGAGTCAAGTGGGATAAGTTGATCCTTCCAGTAGAACAAGGTGGTTTGGGATTATCTGATGTGAATGGGGTATTTCAGACTACACAGTTAAAGCTCCTAAACATAGCACAAACAGAAAGCTATAATTCAAAGTGGAAAGGGATGATGATGAAGCAGGAGGAAGCTTGAGAAACAAGGATAGACTGAGATTTTGGATGCAGATCCTTAAGGAGAATAATAATAACCATGCAGAATATTATATTCATAAAGTAGTTAATACAGAGTATTGTAAGAACTAAGCCAGCACGGGAATGGCGAAAGGAGATTCTGCCAAAAGGGATGACTGCAATTAGTGGTACAGAGAATAGGCACAATGGGGCTGGAATTTATTGTAGAAAACTGGCAAATGAACCAAGGTATTGGGAGCAAATAATTAAACAGTGAAAGGTAATAGAATGGGAAGAGGCCAAGAATGTATATGGACTGCAGGCTAGAGATTGCCTTCCGTATCAAGGATTGATATCAGACTATAGGTAAAGAGAAAAAGAGAAAGGAATAGGGGAATCCTAAGGGAAAGACTAGCACTGGTAGAGTTTTTAGTAGAATCTAGAACAGAAGCTGCTGTTAAAAGGAATGTCTCCCAAATATACAGCAAAGTCTAAAAGATTTAGGATTTTTGTTTGGAAGTATTTGCATAGGTATTTATATACCCCAAGCAGACTCCAAAGAAATTTCCTAGGGTAGATTGTAAATGTTGGATGTGTATTGGGGAAAAAAGAGGTAACTGGGAATATATTTTTGGGAATTTAATGAGTTGGCAGACTTTAAAAACTCTCTGCAGACTACTCTGTCAGAAGTACTGAATGAACAAATTGGTGTAACTAAGGAAATTACAGCGGGCAGCGCAGTGGTGCAGCGGTTAATGCTGTCGCCTCACAGCAAGAGGTTCTTCGGTTCGATTCTCGGCTGGGGTGCCTTCTGTGTGGAGTTTGCATGTTCTCCCTGCGTTTGCGTGGGTTTCCTCCGGGTACTCCGGTTTCCCACACATTCTAAAGACATGCTTCTGGAGCGTTTCTCCCCGGGCCTCCGCTGAAAACAGGATCTGTGGAACCTAGTCAGACTTTCCCGGTCAACAAATGTTAAATAAAAATAAATAAAAAATAAAAATTATTTTTTTGAACTGTGATACAGAATCAGAATTGCCTAGACACAGTAAGGCCTTGCTGAGTTTAATTCTGGTGACTGCCAAAAAAGCAATGATTAGAAAATGGAAATCTAAGTCTAAACCAACCATTCTAGAAGTAGTGAATAAAATAATAGCGGTAAAAGAACCGGAAGTGGGATCTTTAGAAAATCATAGGAGCAAATTACATAGAAAAAATGAGAATTGTGGGAACAATACATGCAGAATAATGTTATGGAGGAGGAATGAGGTTTAAGAGAAGGCAGAAATTGAGTGAGCTATGTAATGTTTTGTATAGAAGATTATATGTGATGTATAATGTTTGCAACTTAAAATATGTCACTGTGGTTTGTTTTCTTTTATATAAATGTATGATTGTCTTAGGTGATAATTCGATAAAGATGTTTGTTAGAAAAAAAATTCTCAGTAGTAACTATCAGTTTAAGTAGAGAAAAAGGAATGTCTTATCTATGTCATGTAAGATGAAACAAATTATTTTCTGAAACAATGTGACATTTGAACAGAAAAGTGATGGAACCTTCATGGTTTGTGGACAGACAAAGAGAAGAAATGAAGAAAACTTTGAAAGATACTAAAAAATCTATAGTCACTAGCAGCATGATGATGATATTTTAGGGAGGGAGAATAACTCTGGATGAAGTTTAACTAAATCTAGAAGATGGAGTTTTCTTTTTACTGCATTACCCACTGATTGCTGGTTTTACTATTTAAAACATTGGTAAAGTAGTATTTTTTTCTAGTATGTATGTGTGAGTATCAGCCATAATGATACCAACTTAGCTGTCAGTTCAGGAGGCGGGACTGGAGGGTTAAGGTGTTCGGAGAGGCTGCGAAATCGTGGGCAGCGAGGCCAACAGCAGAAGACAGACGATTTGTATTAATAGCTGTGACTTATGTTCTATTGTTTTGCTTATTATTATTGTGAGATTTTTTTTATACAGTTAATTGTTTACTGCAACATGAGCTTTGTTAGCAGCAAAGCTTATACCTGGTGTACACGAGACTGGTTGGTCTTGTAGGCTGAGTATGCATTTGCCATTTCTTTTAAATTTGTTTTAGTACTTGTGATCAAGTGTTACACAGATATCATTTTACAGTACTTTTCCTTTGAGTGCAGGCATTGATAATAGCATATACATGTCAAATGGGAAGGTTGAAGTAGTTCTCCGTTTGTTAACGTGGCATGAGTTTTTTTATACTTTCATTAAAGTGTGGAGGAGCAGTATCGTTTATCATTGATATATGTTCTTGTTTATTTATTTCAGACTTATTACTCTAAAATTTATTATTAGGTGAACTATAATAGAATATATTTTTGTGCTTTTACTTTTGAAATCTCCTGCACTTTTTTGTCAGGGGCTGCATCGTTTATGTAAGGTTTATTTATTTTTATTTATTTATTTATTTTATTTTACATTTGATTACCGGCAATGTCCGACTGAAGCGAGGTCCATTTACAGCGGAGGCCTGGGGAGAAAAGCTCCACATCTAACAAGTACAGTGGTAGATATATAGAACAAAGTATATGTAGTACAATGCAATAAAAATATATAGCAAAGGATATATGATACAATGCAATCATGCAGGTATATACAGTAGTTTGTTCACTGCAAGCTAATGCTAGCATGTTTACCCATAGTTAGCTTTGGGTGGGAGTATTTGCTTATGCAATGAAGGAGATATCTCACAAGAACATAATATGCATAATACATAATGGTTATGTGTAGAAGTTCTTGCATTAGAGTATTTTTAGTACAATATTGTAGGGATAGAAGTGAGTGAAGAAAAGGGGATAGTGAGAGTGGGGAGAAGAGGAGGATATCTAAGTGATGCAAGGACATAGCCAGGACTTTGTGAGGTGTGCCTTGAGTGACTGTTTGAATAGTGATATAGATGGAGCAGTCGAGATATTTTGGGGGAGGCTATTCCATTTCTCAGTGATGGTATAGGAGAAGAGAGTTTTCCCTGCAGTATTGTTAGCTCTGGACACAGAGTAGGGTTTTGCTTGACCTCAGGGGACGGTTTGCTACGTATTGGTTTATTAGTTGATTTAAGGCTGGCTCTTTGTGGGCATTATTTAGTGTGTTGTAGGTGAGTACTGGTTGGTGATAGCTAATTAATTGTGGGAGTTCTAGCCACTGTAGCTCTTTTAAGGCAAGACAATGATGGCTTCTAAATGTGGAGTTATTTGCGAATTTCGCAGTTTTATTGTAACAAGCTTTAGTTTGTCCATATCTATTTTCCTTATGTGGGTTAGGATTGGGGATGCATACATTAGGGTAGACGGTAGGTGTTTTTGGGCTAGGGTGATTCGTGCTTGATCTGATAAGAACTGTTTGTGTTTGTATAGAGTACCTAACTTTTTATGCACCTTTTTAATGGTTTGAGAGATATGGACATCAAAGTGAAGATCCTTATCAATTTGTATGCCTAGGAGCTTAGTGTGGGGTGATGAGGAGATTGTTGTGCCATTTTTGGAGGTGATAGTGAAGGAGGTGAGTGTGGTCCTGTGTTTGTTGGGGGTGAAGAGAAGTAGTTTGGTCTTGTTAGGGTTTACAATAAGTTGGATGTCAGTAATCCATTTCTCGATGGAACAGAAGGATTCTTGGGCAAGTTTTTGAAGAGTGGCTATGGATTAAGGTAGAGTCATCTGCATACTGTATGAGTGCTCCATGCAGGGTGGAGGTGTGTAGTGTATTGGTGAAAACTGTGAATAGTAGAGGGCCCAGTATTGATCCTTGTGGAACACCTATAGTGGTTGGTAGTAAAGGTGATACTACACCTTGCCATTTGACTGACTGTTGTCTATTGGAGAGAGAGTTTCTAAACCAGGAAGTAGTGGAAGGGGCAAAGGACATTGTGGTTAGGGTGTCTAGAAACAGGTTGTGAGAGACCATGTCGAATGCCTTAGATAAATCTAGGAATATGGCTGACACAAATTGATTGTTGTTTCTCAGTTGATTAACCTGATTGGTGAAGGGCAGAAGAGCAGTAGTTGAATTATGATTTGGGTGGACGCCATGCTGTGTGGATGAGAGGAGATTGTGTGAGATTAGGAAGTGCATCACTTGAGTGTGAATACATTTCTCTAGTAGCTTGGAAAGGGGGGATAGGATAGCAATGGGGCGGTAGTTTGATAGCTCATAGGAGTTGCTGCCTTTGTGAAGAGGAATAATGTATGATACTTTCCATAATTTGGGCTTCTTGTATGGAGCGGTTAATGAGAACTGAGACAGGGTAGGCCAAGGACTCTGCGGCTAATTTTAAGAAATTAGTGGGTAGACCATCTGCAGCGAGGGTGGTAGGTTTTAGTTTTAAGAGTAGTTTTTTTACCATAGAGATTAGTACAGGTGAGAGTGTAAATAAGGGTAAAGTATTGTTCTCTATAGTTGGTGTAAGTGCAGGATTATTGTTAGATAGTTTGGTAGATAATGTGAGAATGGATTCTGTATAGTGGTGATTAAATTGAGTAGCTATGCTGTCATTGTTATTATTGGTGTTTGGGGTGGGGGTGGTAGTTTTGCCGGGTTTTAGAAAGGAATTGATAGCCTGCCAGAATTTTTGTGAGTTTTTGGAATGTTTACTTTGGTCATTAAGGAAATAGTTTTGTTTATCCAATTGTATTTGTTTTTTGGCCTGATTATGCAGTTGTTGGTATAATTGTCTATTTTGGCTGGTATTGTTCTTTTTCCAATTCTTCCAGGCATTGTTTCTGGCTTTTAGTAAGGCTTTAGTGGTTCTATTTAGCCAAGGGGCATAGTTAACTTTGATTCTACGTTTCCTAATGGGAGCGACTGTATTTAGAACATTTATAAAAGTACTACTGAAATAGTCGACTGCCTGGTCTAGTGATAGTCTGTAGTGGGTGCCAGTTACATTGTTGTAGTATTCTGTTAAGAATTTGTGGATTAACCTTGTGCTCATTTCTAATTTCCTTAAACTGTATGGGTTTGGGTATGTTTACCTGTTTTCGAAGTAGGAATGTGGGGCAGTGGTCACTTAGTACGTCAGGTAGGCAGCCCACATGATCGTTTTCTTTGGGGAAATTAACTAAAGTCCAGTCGAGAACAGATTGTTTTTTGGTCTTTTTGTCAATTCTGGTGGGTTCCTGAATTAATTGTGAGAAACCAAATAAGTTGATATGGTTTGAGGGATTGTTGGAGTTGCATGTATACCAGTCTAGGTTTAGATCCCCTAGCATGATAGTTTCTTGGGGCAGGTTGGTTGTAGTCCTTTGTAGAATTTCTTCTATTACAGGTGAGTTATTACCTGGGGGAATGTAGGTGCAGAAGATGTTGATCCTTTTTTTGTTTTTAAGGGATAGAACAGAGCCTAATGTTTCTGCATTCTGAAAGTTGGGGAGTGGAGTGTTCAGAGGCTGGCGGTTAAGTGTGTTCTTAAATAACATTGCAATTCCACCTCCTTTTTTGGTAGCTCTGTCATGCCTTAGGATACTATAACCAGGGGGGAGAATTTCATCATTTTGGGTGTTTGGTTTTAGCCAAGTCTCGGTAATAGAAAGTATGTCTGGCAAGTAGTGGGATATTAGTGCATGTAAGTCATGTAGTTTATTGGATATACTTCTTGAGTTTAAGTTAATGATAAGAAGTTCTGATTCTTGTTTGTGTGAAAGCAGTTTGTTGAGTGGACCTGGGTTGGGGTGAATGTCTCCTGAGATCAGTAGCCATTTTTTGAGGAATATTTTGAGTTTTATAGTGTGGGCTAGGTCAGAGTGAACTTTAGTTGCTATGTGTTTATGGAGAGGTATTGTGGTGTGTGTCTTGTGTATGAGAAATAGCTATTTTTGAATAATGTGGAGCAGATTGTAATATTCTTGTGTGTTTGTAAGTGTGTGTAGGTATGTGTTGTGTGAACGGTATTGTTTGGTGGTAGTGTTGTGTGTATGAATGTGGAATAGGCTAGGGTAGTGAGAGTTAGTAGTAGTATAGATAGTAGGGCTTGCATGGTTTGTCTGGGGGAAGGGTGAGGGAAAGGTTGCAAGTAGGTAGATATGTGTTAAAGTGGGAGTAGGCTTGCTAATTGGTTGGTGTTGGTAGGCTGTTTTTGGTGGGGGTGTGACTATGAGGACTAGAAGTCTAGGACTACTGGGGTGGGTGGAAATTGGGGATAGGGTAGGAGAGCAGAGTGAGCCAGCTGACTGGAGTTTATGGCTTTATCAAGAAGGTTTTATTTGTATTTTAGGTGAAAATTATAATTGTGGAGTAACTTTAGATATGGGTTGAGCAGCAGGGAGGGAGGGAATATTTAACAGATGTAGAGGTGGGAAGGTAAAGTCTAAATGTGTTCCAGCTTTGCTATGTATCTTTTGGGATTTGGTATAATAATGTATTACTACCTTTTCTGTTAGTGTATGTTTCTACCTAGTAGTCAGAGGGGATATCAAACAGGAGAGAATAGGCAGAAACCTTCACAGGGTACAGTGTATTCTATGTTAATAAAATTGGGGGGGGGGTGGTAAGGGTCTGCGGTAGGCTACTAAAGCTCTGACACGGAAGGGTTACCTAGTACAAATAGGTTTTATGTAAAGTCTTATAGTAAACTGCTATTAGAAACATACATTCTCTATTCTTGAGCCTTAGGAGCTTTCTATGAAAACCTGGCTAGCAGGTAATTTCAGGGTGTCTTCAGGGTTTTGTCAGGAGGTAATTTCTTTTATTTTAGTGGCAGAGAGGGAGCACCCGGATACGCTTTACTGTAAAAGAGGGAGAGACAACATTGAGTTAGTTAAAATGATGCAGATAAGAGGTAGGAGAAGAAGGCATGTAGTAACCAATAGTCTGAGGTAGAAATGGAGTTTGTAACAGAGTGCAGTGAGTAGATAGAGACTAGGTAACAGAGTGTAGAGAGTAGATAGAGACTGGGGATAGATGTAGAATAAAGGGTATGTGTACAGGGAGGGCAGGTTAGGGGGGGTAACAGTAGAGAGCAACAGAAACAGATGTATTACTATAATGCAAGTTACAAGAAAAACAAAGGCTATTACTCTACAGCTTAGCCTAAAAACAGTGAACAGCAGTAATCTGGGCTATGCAGAGACAAAAATAGCACAATAAATGCGCAACAACCTTGCAACAGTAGGTTCAATTCAACTTATCTTCATGCAGTACGTATGTTATGCATATGTTTAAGCAGCATTGGTAATTGCAGTGTATTATCAATATAAGCACAGGTACAAAGAACTAGCAGCTGTATTTAGGCAGAAAAAGGACTGTATTGCATGTAAGAATGTTCACTCTAATCATGTGGATTTCTAGGGCCTTTTACATGCTGACTTTTGTACATTAATCATATAAGATATGGTATTTGAGGTCTGTTAATTTATTCAAAAAATCTTCTTTCATGCAGATCTGTGTAAAAACGCGTGTGTATTTCCTTTTGTTCAAGCCTACGCTTATGGAGACCTTATATGCCTTATCAGGCAATATCTGTAATTCAAATGCAGTCCACGTAGCAGTCTTGAGAGATCAAATGACCATTCTAAATTGCCATGTGGCTAGCATATGCAGAGACCTTAAATTACTGCAGGCAGCATAACCATGTAAATATAGTTTGCATGCCCGCCTTAATGTATAAACCTCCCAAAACGCTATGTGGCTGGTAAAGCACGTTAGTAGTTTAGCTGTAAAATACAGTGGTATAATTATACTAATAGTCAACTACGAGTCACACTATCCTAAGCGAAAATAGAATAAAACAGTTGGTAGGTATCATATCCGAAGTATAGCATACCCCTCAGAGTATGGAGCACCCTTTACAAAGTGCGATGTGGCTGGCGTGCTTATGTGCTCAGATAGGTTAGTGTCAAATATAGGTTGTATTTAATAAGTAATAGCCAACCATGAGTCACACTATTTCAATAAACCATAATCAGGAATTGCAAGCTGGCATCAACCACAAAGGACGACAGTTTACCTAGGTTTTGTCTTTATTCACAGACGTCTTCAGAACAAATACTTGTGCAAACGTTAGGCAATAAATACACTCCCACTAATTGAATTCAATTAATTAATTTCAATTACATCTAATTGAGCATACCCAACTCTCATTAAAATTTGACTTAATCAAAAACTCAAAAATAAAATGCTTGTAAAACATATACTATGCACATAAATGTTCATATAAAACCACTGAACTATGTATTATCAAATATATAATATTTATTTAATACACAGCATATTTAATTTTAATTTTAAAGCATAAAAACAAGAACAAAAAAATTAACTACGCATAAAAACAATAATTCACAAAATATCTCAACAGATGTTAACTGCTTTTAACAAGTATAAATAAAATTAATTAATACAAATTAAATGTACACATAATATTCAAATAAACTAACCATTTCATAATTTAATGATAACTCAAAAAATATATATGTCAAATAAAAATGTCAATTTATCCCATAATATGTTTTAACTTTAAAATGGGAGCAATACTTATATTGTCATTGATGCCTGGGAACACTGTGGCGTCCAACCTTAACTGCCACTTCATTTCACATATGTCAAGGTGAACATCTAAAACTCCACTTTGACTATCTTTTTTAATGTGCTGTATCACACAAAATTTAAATTGATGCCCATTATTTTGTTCTATATGCCTAACTAATGCATTGGTATTTCTCATATGTTTAATATCCAAAATATGCTCACTGATTCTTTCTTTAAAAGATCTGCAAGTTTTTCCTTCATAAAAAGCTGAGCATTGACAACATTTGGCTAAATAAACAACATTTTTGGTATAACAATCAAAATGCCCATGTAAACCAATAGACACGTTAGCCACTACTATTTTTGAACCCGTAACCAAAATGTACTGGCACATATTGCATCTCCCACACTTAAAATTACCCTTAGCCCTGCTTGAATTACTTACATCACCCATACAACATCCTCCCTTTTCAAACAGTTGCTTAAAGGATTTCCCCTTCCTATATACATATTTTGGGGGATTATTTAATTTGCTCCATACATTATAATCAAGTCTCAACAACCTCCAATTATTATGTATAATATCCACTATATACTCAGTATCATAGGAATATGTGGTAATAAAGTACATTTCAGATTCACCTGTTCCAGAACCATTTTTTATACTGTCATTAACACCATTTCCTACAATACAACTCCCCCTTTCAATTATTGGATTTGCATTGTTAACATTAATGTTGTTACTCGTTAAAGAATTCACACTACTACTCATAGTTAATAATGCCCTATAAGTACCATCATTCCTTTTCCGTATTACTTCATCACCTATGGATTCACACAAAACAATAGGATACCCTCTCTTAATAAACATACCCTTTATAAATTCCACCTCACTAAAAAATTCTTGCTCATCACTAACCATTCTGGCTGCCCTAACCATCTGACCTTTTGCTATGGCCTTCTTCTGATGGCTAGGACGCTAGCTTTGATAATTCAGACATGAATTTGAAAAGGTTGGCTTTCTATAAATAACAGAAGTCAAACATTTCCTTACTTTATCAGCCTTCAACTGAACATCTAAATATGACAGTTCATCTTTATTAAATTCAAATGTGAACTTAAGAAACTGCACTGTATCATTTATATAATCAATAAACATTTTTATTTTTTCAGCACCACCCTCCCAGATCACAAAAATATCATCCAAAAAACGGGTATAGTGTTGAATATATTGCTTGTATTCACTAGAAAACACATATTCCCGTTCCCAGAAGGACATTATATAATTAGCATATATGGGGGCACATGCAGCCCCCATTGCCACTCCCGTATTTTGCTTAAAATAATGCCCTTCAAATAATATGTAGTTATTATCTAATACAGCTTCCATTAGAGTAACAAATACATTAATACGGTCTTGGTCGTACATCCCAGTCTTTACTAATTGACTTTCTAACCATTGTAATCCTATACCACTTGGGATTACCGAAAAAAGATTGCAAACATCAATAGCCAACAAAACTGTATGTTCACTAATCCTGTTTTGAGCTTCTCCAAAAATGCCATGAATCCTTTGTAATATAGTCAAATTTCTTTATACCTTTCTGTAAATGAAAATCCAAAAATCTACTAATAAAACATGTCTTACTTCTCTTCCCGTCTACAATGGGCCTACATTTAACATTATCCAATCCTTTATGTAATTTTGGAATACCAAAAATGCTGCTAACCATTGGAAAATCATTTTTCAAATAATAATACTCATCAATTTGACCTTGCATTATAAGATCCTCTATCAGCAAATCAATTTTAGAATATGCTATATGCACCTGATTCAAACTGCTTTCCTCATAAGTGTCATCACTTAACATAGTTAGCATGTAATCTATATAGTCATTTCTATCCATAATGACTGTACCACTACCTTTGTCAGGCTTCATAAACCTAAGAGTTTTGTCATTAATTAACTCTTTTAATAATTTTTGTTCATCTTCATTTAAATTGTTGGCCCTATCATACACCCTATTTTCAATACAGTTCATACTTTGTTCATATATTCCCTAACTCACAAATCTTCTCATAAAATGCCACTATACCATTTAAAGGTGGATTAAATTTACTTAGCTTTTTTTAATACAATTCCACCTCGTTCTGTTGTATTTTCAAAAAACATCTTAAGATTCATTCTCCTAGTCAACATTTTTAGGTCAATCAAAATCTCATTTAAATTCCCCCTCATTACTGGAATAAATGAGGAACCTTTTGAAAGTAACTCTACATGTTTGTTATTTATTTCCTTACTAGAGTAGTTATAAACTCGATAGTCACCAAAAATATTAGGAACAACAGTTGGATTACTTATTGTTACAGCATTATCAGGCCTCTGCATGGCATCAATGACTTCCAATAATTGACTTAATTGCCCATCCGTACTAGCATTAGTAAATGTTAATTCACTCAAATTCATAAAACTATCGTCATTAACATCTATACAACCGGGGCTCATAGAAGATTGCCCCTTAAATGCATCACCAATGACACTGTTTTCAAATTCCCCCATCTGTTGTTCAAATGCAATTAAATTTTCAACATCAGCAGCAACCCCACTGCTAATAGATTCAAAAACTGGGTAAATACTCAAATCCACTATCGACTCAGTTGAATCATTAACACTCGAACCACTAAATAACAAAACACTCTCCGCCAAATCATTGGCTTCATTTACATCACAATTTGTAGAGCTGCTAATATTCATAACAGCCGTTGAAACACTATTAATATTAGTTAGGCCAATACCATCAATAGGGTTTGCTGAACCCACATTTACAAAATGCTGCTGTTTAAATAATATGTCAGCTTTGCAAACGTGTGTGTCAAGCGACTGCTAGTACGGATGGGCAATTAAGTCAATTATTGGAAGTCATTGATGCCATGCAGGGGCATGATAATGCTGTAACAATAAGTAATCCAACTGTTGTTCCTAATATTTTTGGTGACTGTCGAGTTTATAACTACTCTAGTAAGGAAATAAATAACAAACATGTAGAGTTACTTTCAAAAGGTTCCTCATTTATTCCAGTAATGAGGGGGAATTTAAATGAGATTTTGATTGACCTAAAAATGTTGACTAGGAGAATGAATCTTAAGATGTTTTTTGAAAATACAACAGAACGAGGTGGAATTGTATAAAAAAGCCAAGTAAATTTAACCCCCCTTTAAATGGTATAGTGGCATTTTATGAGAAGATTTGTGAGTTAGATATAAGGGAATATATGAACAAAAGTATGAACTGTATTGAAAATAGGGTGTATGATAGGGCCAACAATTTAAATGAAGATGAACAAAAATTATTAAAAGAGTTAATTAATGACAAAACTCTTAGGTTTATGAAGCCTGACAAAGGTAGTGGTACGGTCATTATGGATAGAAATGACTATATAGATTACATGCCAACTATGTTAAGTGATGACACTTATGAGGAAAGCAGTTTGAATCAGGTGCATATGGCATATTCTAAAATTGATTTGCTGATAGAGGATCTTATAATGCAAGGTCAAATTGATGAGTATTATTATTTGAAAAATGATTTTCCAATGGTTAGCAGCATTTTTGGTATTCCAAAATTACATAAAGGGTTGGATAATGTTAAATGTAGGCCCATTGTAGATGGGAAGAGAAGTAAGACATGTTTTATTAGTAGATTTTTGGATTTTCATTTACAGAAAGGTATAAAGAAATTTGACTACATTACAAAGGATTCATGGCATTTTTTGGAGTAGCTCAAAACAGGATTAGTGAACATACAGTTTTGTTGGCTATTGATATTTGCAATCTTTTTTCGATAATCCCAAGTGGTATAGGATTACAATGGTTAGAAAGTCAATTAGTAAAGACTGGGATGTACGACCAAGACCGTATTAATGTATTTGTTACTCTAATGGAAGCTGTATTAGATAATAACTACATATTCTTTGAAGGGCATTATTTTAAACAAAATACGGGAGTGGCAATGGGGGCTGCATGTGCCCCCATATATGCTAATTATATAATGTCCTTCTGGGAGCAGGAATATGTGTTTTCTAGTGAATACAAGCAATATATTCAACACTATACCCGTTTTTTGTATGATATTTTTGTGATCTGGGAGGGTGGTGTTGAAAAAATCAAAATGTTTATTGATTATATAAATGATACAGTGCAGTTTCTTAAGTTCACTTTTGAATTTAGTAAAGATGAACTGTCATATTTAGATGTTCAGTTGAATGTTGATAAAGTAAGGAAATGTTTGACTTCTGGTATTTATAGAAAGCCAACCTTTTCAAATTCATATCTGAATTATCAAAGCTGGCATCCTAGCCATCAGAAGAAGGCCATAGTAAGAGGTCAGATGGTTAGGGCAGCCAAAATGGTTAGTGATGAGCAAGAATTTTTTAGTGAGGTGGAATTTATAAAGGGTATGTTTATTAATAGAGGGTATCCTACTGTTTTGTGTGAATCCATAGGTGATGAAGTAATACGGAAAAGGAATGATGGTACTTATAGGGCATTATTAACTATGAGTAGTAGTGTGAATTCTTTAACGAGTAACAATATTAATGTTAACAATGCAAATCCAATAATTGAAAGGAGGAGTTGTATTGTAGGAAATGGTGTAAATGACAGTATAAAAATGGTTCTGGAACAGGTGAATCTGAAATTTACTTTATTACCACATATTCCTATGATACTGAGTATATAGTGGATATTATACATAATAATTGGAGGTTGTTGAGACTTGATAATAATGTATGGAGCAAATTAAATAATCCCCCAAAATATGTATATAGGAAGGGAAAATCCTTTAAGCAACTGTTTGAAAATGGAGGATGTTGTATGGGTGATGTAAGTAATTCAAGCAGGGCTAAGGGTAATTTTAAGTGTGGGAGATGTAATATGTGCCAGTACATTTTGGTTACGGGTTCAAAAATAGTAGTGGCTAACGTGTCTATTGGTTTACATGGGCATTTTGATTGTTATACCAAAAATGTTGTTTATTTAGCCAAATGTTGTCAATGCTCAGCTTTTTATGAAGGAAAAACTTGCAGATCTTTTAAAGAAAGTATCAGTGAGCATATTTTGGATATTAAACATATGAGAAATACCAATGCATTAGTTAGGCATATAGAACAAAATAATGGACATCAATTTAAATTTTGTGTGATACAGCACATTAAAAAAGATAGTCAAGGTGGAGTTTTAGATGTTCACCTTGACATATGTGAAATGAAGTGGCAGTTAAGGTTGGACGCCACAGTGTTCCCAGGCATCAATGACAATATAAGTATTGCCCCCATTTTAAAGTTAAAACATATTATGGGATAAATTGATATTTTTGTTTGACATATATTTTTTGAGTTATCAAATTATGAAATTGTTAGTTTATTTGAATATTATGTGTACATTTAATTTGTATTAATTCATTTTATTTATACTTGTTAAAAGCAGTTAACATCTGTTGAGATATTTTGTGAATTATTGTTTTTATGCGTAGTTCATTTTTTTGTTCTTGTTTTTATGCTTTAAAATTAAATATGCTATGTGTATTAAATAAATATTATATATTTGATAATACATATTTCAGTGGTTTTATATGAAAATTTATGTGCATAGTATATGTTTTACAAGCATTTTATTTTTGAGTTTTTGATTGTCAAATTTTAATGAGAGTTGGGTATGCTCAATTAGATGTAATTATAGGTTCATAGGTAGATACTAAGCTATCTGCCCTAGGGCATTTATAAGCCTTGCCAGAGTGTATTTGGCTTCCGCCTCCCTATTATATTAGCCTACTGTGCCTCTGTAAAGTAGGTCACAGAAGGTACCCTTTTAAGATTAGTTTACTGTGTCTCTGTCTAGCAGGGACACAGAAGAGATCTCAGGGGTGAATTTGCGATTTCCCATCCACGCGTCCAGATTTCGCTTGAAGAGGGTCAGCGAGGGGCTATGTCTAACATGAATTGGGATTCAATTCCAGAGTGAGGGGAGCCTCTGGGAAATTAATCTGTCCCTCCAGCATGTCCTATTTATTTTTGTGCTGAGGTTTAGGTCCCTGGAGCGTGTAGCTCTAAAAGACTTTGATTTTTTGAGGTGTAGCATGTCCATTAATTCTGGGTTTGACATGGCTTTGTACGTCAGGCATAGATCGCCTCTGAGTAGGCGGTAAGCAACTGAGTAGAGCCGGAGTTTCTTTAGTCGAGCTGCATAGGACATCTGTTTGTAGCCCATGATCCTCTTGGTGAAGTACTTTTGGGGTCTCTCCAGTTGCTGCAGGTGTCTGGTAAGGTACATCCCAAAAGGGACATTGTATTCAATTATGGGCCTAATGAGTGACGAGTAGAGGGGCACAATGACCTCTCTTGATCTAGATGCGAACCCTTTCATGATAAGGTGGGCTATATAGAAGGTCTTTCTAACCACTTTGGCAACGTGATTATCAAAGGAGAGATTACTATCTACGTTGGTCCCCAAATCTCTAATTACTTCTTCCGTACTTAGTGGATTACCACCTATGTGTTAATTTGTGGGCACCTTGTTTTTCCCAAATGGGATGACTATGCACTTTTTAGCATTTAGCTTGAGGCCGTGGCTTTGGCACCAAGCATCCATCTCTGTGAAACCCTTTTGGAGGATGCTTGTGTCAGCTGGAGATTCGATTATGGCCCCCAGTTTGCAGTCATCTGCGAACTTTGTCAGCCATAATCCCCCCGTGTTAGCCTGAACCTCAGAGAAGTATATACTGAACAAGAGAGGTCCCAGAACTGAGCCCTGTGGGATGCCACTTGTAACTGTTTTGGATTCGGACATGGCACCTGCGATTCTGACCATGTGGGTTCTATCTCTGAGCCAGTTTGCAACCCATCTTGTGATATAGGGGTTGATATTTAAGCTGGTAAGCTTATTTATGATGCCCGAGTGGGGTATTGTGTCGAAGGCTTTTGCGAGGTCCAGGTAGGCTGTGTGGACTACCTTGCCGTCATCTATGGCTTTGGTAACTGTTTCAAAGAAATCAACTAGGTTTAAGAGGCAAGATCTGCCCTTAACAAAGCCAAATTGGGTAGGATCTGGTATCTGGAGGCTCCCAATGTCATTGTTTATGAGTTCCATGATAATATGCTCCATAGCTTTACAGACCAGACTAGTCAGGCTTATGGGGCGATAGTTTCCGGGGTCCGTTGTGGCACCACCTTTGTGGAGTAGGACCACTGTAGCTGTACGCCATTCTTTGGGTACATATCCTGTAGTAAAGCTAAGTTTGAACAGTGACTTAATGTGAGGGTTCAGTTCTTCTTGGAGCTCATGTAAGACACAGCCTGGGACACCGTCCGGTCCCATAGACGCTGTGTTTTTTACTTTGGAGAGGGCAGCTTTCACCTGTGCATCTGTGATGTCAGGGAGGTTACATTCAGTTGGGATAGGCATTTGCTCCTTTGGCGGGGGAGGGGGAAGTTTGCGCTGAATCTGTCTGCCAGGATGTTGGCTATGTCTGTAGGTTCGGTATATTTTGTACCGTTATGCAACAATTTAGAGCATATCTGGGAGTTTCCGCCCATGTTCCTGACATAACTAAAGAAGGCCTTGTGATTATCTTTAGTGTCTAGGGCAATTTTTCTTTCGAAGCTGGCCTTTGATGATTTTATGAGGGATCGAAGTTTCTTGCTAATACTGATCAGAGATGCCTTCTTTTTTGGGGATTTTGCTCTGTCATGTAGTAGCTTCCTCCATCTGTTGTATAGCTTATTTATGGCCGGGGTCCACCAGCCCAGTCTCCTGTTTTTGGAGGAGTGAGTCTTGGTTTTATTTGGGATAGCACGATCCATGCATTCCTGCAGGTGCTCATAGAATGCATTTGTAAAGGATTCTGTGGATTGGGCTGTATTATCCTCTGGCCCAGGGGCTTTGAAGGATTCCACCTCAGTCTTGAGAAATGCAAAGTTGGCTTTTGAGAAACTCTTTACAGTGATTTCCTTGTCTGGGGGTGGGGACGGGATAGGGATGTCCAGGGAAATTTGTTTATGGTCTGATCTTACCAATGAGGGGTTTACCTCTGGTGTGGAACATAGAGTCCCCATGTTGGTGATGACCAGGTCCAATAAGTTGTTCCCTCTTGTGGGAGTGGTGACCAGTTGTTCCATTGCGTTAGAGTTTATAAATTCAAGGAACCGTTGGACGAGGGTGTTTGGGCTTGAGTAGTTTTCCCAGTCAATGCTTGGGTAGTTGAAGTCTCCCAATAACATAGTATTTGGAGAGACATTCATATTCTCCAGTGTTCTCAGGAATGCCAAGTGGGGTTCCTGTAATAGGGAGGGTGTTCTGTAGCAGGCTACAAACTGAAAGGCAGTTTTGCCTGCTGTTAGTTGCACATGGATGGTTTCCGATGCTTCATGCAGTGCCACTAACCTGGAGGTGTAGGTATCTTTGATGAATATAGATACTCCCTCCTTTTGTGCTTCGTCCGAGTTTTGGGGCCGAAACGCATGGTATGAGTTATAACCTGGTAGTGCTGGGGTGCTCTCAGGAGCCTTAAACCAGGTTTCTGTTACTGCACAGACATCGATTTTCTCCATACTGATTAGAGCCTCGAGTGCGTGCATCTTGAGGTTTAGACTTCTGGCATTGAGTAGCATTACCTTTAGTTTTTTTATCCTTGGGTTGTCTATGGAGGTGGGTTTGTCCTTTGAGCCTTACCTAAAAAAGGCACTATGGGGGTGGCAAGATCCTTGGCCAGTATACGAAAGCCTAAGGGTGACAGGTGCAAGCTGTCCCTAGCGAAGCAACGTGGCTTGACGAGCATGTCATCCCAGGCTGACAGACACTGGACCCCCTTTGAATGACACCAATACTTTAGACAATTGTTGAAACTGATCATTTTGTCTTTATACTGTGGCATCATTCTTGGTGAGGGCAAGATGCTACTCAAGGTCAGGGTCATACCAGCCTGGGCTACATGGTGAGAGAGCTCCTCTATGTCTCTTTTCATGTTGTCCAGGGAGGTACATCTCAGGTCATTCACACTAGCATGGACAATGACGGAGTCATACTTGTACTTGCTTTGGAGTGACCTGAGTGCTTGCGTTATGTGGCGGATCCTGGCACCCGACAGGCAGCTTACAGTGACCTTCTCCTTGTTCAGTCTGGTGAGCGGGACATCAGTGTGCCGGACAATAGAGTCCCCTATAACAAGTGTATTTGGTGTGTTGTTTGGCCTTAAGGGCTGTGACTGTGAGGCACACTGATTTTGTGAGATATGTGATTCGTGGGTATTGTTGAGGGGTGGCTGTTGCTTGGATATCTGCTTAGGAGGTCTTTGCTGTTTAGGCAGATTTTTATTTAGAGCCTCTGAGTATGTTTTTGTGTGTTTATGTGTTGGGTATGCAGATGCAATAGGTCTGTGTGAGACTGGATTTGTGGTGTGGGTGGTTACCTTTTCCTCCTGACTGACTGTGCCAGTCTTGGGTTGAGAGAGCTCTGCCTCCAGTTTGGCTGTGTAACTGCATCTCTCACATGTAGTAGAGTTTGTTGGAATGAGGAGAGGGTGTACATAAGGCAATTGTAACATTGCCTCAAAATTCCCAGATTCACCAGCTGGACCGGAGAGTAACCTTGAAACTGACCCTTGGACATACCAGATTAGTATAGGGAACTGTTTTTTTACTGATCAGATTAGGGAAGGGAACTGATTTTTCACTTGATCAGGAAGGACCAATCGGGAGCCTAATACTTATGAGAAGTCAAGGAGGGTGTAGTGCTTTAGTTAGTTAGTGTTTCCTTATAAAAGCTGAGCAAGTGCAGGGCTTTAGAAAGAGAATAGAGTGATTACTTTGAGAGTTTGAACAGTTCTAAGGGAAAAAGTGAAGAGCAGACTTTGTGGAGCCTGGAATAGTTTAAACCTGTTTAGGCGGCGCTGCCCGATGCTGCTCAATGCGCAAAACCACGCAAAAAGAGAGTTGTAGGGTTTTAAGAGAGAGAGAGAGATCAAGGAGTTTAGAATTGACCCAAAATGGCCAATAATACTACAGCATCTAGGTAGTAACCACTCCTCCAGGGACAGGCAGGCTGTTCAGTGTTAACCACTCCCACTGGTGAACACAGAGACTTCCCTTTAGCCCAAGCAAGCACTGGCCTTCTAGAAACTTCCAAACAGTTCAGAACAGCAAATCTGTAACTGAACTTTCTTAACTTTCAGAAAGTGGGGAAAAAAGCAAGATTTTTTTGTTTATTTTTCTTTTTGTTGTAGTTTAAAGGTAGCAGAGATACACAAGCAGCAAAATAATCACAACAGTGCAATAAATGACCCCACACTTGAGTGCTAGGCCAAAATCAGGTAAAATGCAGTTTTTAGAGAAAAAACGATTTTAAATTAAGTGCAACACAGGAAATGCAGTAAACAGGCTCTAGATGTGTTCCAGGTACTGTTACTGTTACAGATATAAACTTTAGCAAGCCAGAAAATGCCAAAAAATAGGCGGCAAAGCAGTAAAACTTAACAAAAAATCAGAAGAAAATACTTAAAATCACAAAAGTGGCTCCTTTTTTTCTCCCAGCATTTTCTCCCCTTTGTAGGTGCTTCAGCAACAACTAGCAAGCCTGAAAGGACGCCAAAACCACGAGGCAGCCAGGTTTTAAGAGAGAGATCAAGGAGTTTAGAATTGACCCAAAATGGCCAATAAAACTACATAAGGTTGCCAACTGTACAGAATTTTTCCGGATTGTCCGGAAATAAAGGCTGTTGTCCGGTTGTCCAGATTTCACAGTGTAAATCCGGAAATTATTTTTCGCAGGCTCGCCGCTCGCTCAGCAGTTGAAAAAAAAAACTTGACTGGTGCCTGCCGAGTCAGACTGCTGATGAAACATCAGCGAGTTATACACTAGTCGCTCACAACCGACATCAGTGTCACCTAACCTTATTGTTGAGGTTGCTAAGCAACCATATATGCGCATGCAAGCCATGCAGCATAGCATAGAGCTATAGAACTAACTAACTAGTTACTCCACTCCACTGTCCACTCCACTCGAGAGTCGAGCTGCGATTCCGATTCAACGGACTCATGTAAAAAAACATTCACGCAGCAACACTCAAATGCATTGCCTTGTGGACTGCCTCAAAAATATCATGGAAAAAGGCAATGCATTTGATGTTGTTGTTGCTGGTGCCACTGCGTGAATGTTTTTTTACATGAGTTTAAATTTTAAAAGTGTCCATGTGAGACTAGAGTGGTGGATGGTTCTGCTTTTTGTGTGTATATGTATGCTTAATTATGCTGCAGCAGCTGCTGCCAATTGACACGGTCATAAGTAATTGCTTGCCAATGCTAATGCCTACAGTACACAACACAACTACAAAAAAGAAACCTAAACTGGTAGTTTCCTGCTTTGTTTGTTTCTGTGTCCGGTGAGCGCCTGGAATTGGAAAAGCTGGTATTACACTAGGATACCATTACCACATAGATCAGGCAAGCGTTTATGCCTTCTGTTTTTTTTTTTTTTTTTTTTTTTTTGAAGAGTTAATGTTAAACGGAGGCTGATTGCTCATGCTCACAACTGAAAAAGGACAGGCTACAACTTGTACAGTTGTACTGATAATGAGGTAGCCGGCCGGGTCTGTCAGGGTCACAGTCTTGGCACTTGGCAGCCAGGTGAGGTAGCCAGCCTGTCCTTTTTCAGTTGTGAGCATGAGCAATCAGCCCTCCGTTTAACTTTAACCCTTCAAAAAAAAAAAAAAAAACCGGAAGGCATAAACTCCTGCCTGATCTACAACTACAAGATAAGTCAGTAGTACTAGTAATTAGTAAATGCATGGAGGAGATTCCGACCGTGCTTTACAAAATGTTGATTGGTACCGGTCCGTCCGTAGTACTAGCAGGTAAGCAGGAGGGTGGAGTATTCCTCAGTCCACAAAAGCTGTTGATCCAATCGTCTTGAGCGAGCCACATACAACTTGAAAACAACAACTCTTGTTTTCTCTTTGCTTCCTTTACCCAGTAACCAAACTGAAGCATTTCCCCTGAAGGTGATTGAGATAACCAATTACCACAGATTCAGCACCGAGCTAGAATTGAAGAAAGCAAACAGAAATCCATGTTTGACAGCTCCTGAGACCTCACGAGAGTGAGGCATGTCTAAAAACACCATGGATGCAGCCAACATGCAAAGAAAAAGCGAAGGTGACTGACTGTGTGGAAAACAACAAAAGGGAATTATCTTTTAGGCGGGAAGAAGATTAGAAGGGGTCGGGGGAAGGAAGAACTTACTGTAAAGAAGTCAGTTGTTGTAGGTAAGTAAGTACAGTGTAATTTACAGAGAATAACTTTAATTGCACAGAAGGTATAACAAGTCATTCCAAAGCTGAAGGCAAATCAAGCTGAAGGTGACAAACGATGGGTTGAATTCTTTAGTGGTTGTGAAGCACCTAATTTGAAATGAATCATCAAATTCGTTTTTGCTATTCCTACTAGCAATGCCCATGTTGAACGTATAATGTTAAGTTGTCAATCTCGCCTTCATTCTTGCTGGATGGGTTCGGAGCCGATCCTGCCGACTGCCAATACTAAAGCTCGAGAGCTAATTCCACCGGCTCGAGGCTCCCCTATATCCCACAATGCTAGGCGGTAACTACTCAGATCTCGTTTGCCGCTATAGCTGACGAGGTGCTTTTCTACCGCCTCAGGCAGGTTAGTTCAATTTACCTTTAGGTACTTCTAATAACCCCTTTTTATTTTTTATACATATTCTTTCAGTTTAATTTAAGATTTAGATAAATCACCCCTGTTTGTCGAGCCCCTTCCCTTTTTTCCTTGTTCTAGGCCTTCGGCCCCTCACCCTAGTCCTTTAATAGATTAGTGTTGTAAGGGCTTGTGTGTGTGTGTTTGTGGATTAATCTTAATAATTTATTTTAATATTTTTCTAAAGAGAGTGTCTGGAGTGTGTTTGTGTGTGTTAGGCTCTTTTCTTACTATGTCTAAAGACAAGGTTCAGGCTTCAAGAAGTGTGACTCGTGCTGTCAGAAAATGTCTCTTACAGACGGTCACACTTCTTGTGTATTGCCTGGGTTTTGCACCTGCAGGACTCTTGTGCTTTTGTCATGGGTTTAGCCCTAGAGTCCTGCAGGAACGCAAGAATAAGCTTATCTTGCAGGGCTTATTAAAGCCTGAAGGCCCCCGACTCAATCTGTGTCGGGAAGCCTTCAAGACTTCAAGCAGTCGGCTCCTGCTCCTGAGTCGACTGCTGAGAAGTCTGTCGGCCGACATCGGCCCGCTGGAGCCGATGTTTCTAAGCCTCATACTGTTACCTTGGCTCCGGCTGGAGCCGAGGCTGATAAAACTTTGTCGGTTCCGATACCCTTATCGGAGCCACAATCGAGAAAGAGGTCCAGATCCCCCTCTATCGGATCCGTGCACTCGGAGCCTGGATCCCTCTTCTTTCGGAACGAAGTCACAAAACTCATTCCTCACGGTCTTCCAGATTATCAGACCATGACTTGCAAAGGGTAGTGAGTAGACTTATCAAGTCCGAGGCACTGGCCCAAATGCTGCATAGCCCGACTCACCAGTCAGTGGCTATTCCCATTCCCCAAAACATTCCTTCTCCGACTCCTTTGAGTTCGGTGCCAAGGCTTGTCGGAGCCATGACTGTCGGTGCATCGGATCCGATACCTTCCATTTTGGCTCCGTCGTCTACTCTGATCTCCTCTTTGGAGGGATCTTGGCGCCAAGCTTCCCTCGTCGGCTCCGAGGGGGGAGTGGCATCGGACCCTTGTCCGAGCCCGCCCTCCCTCTCGGAGCTTCGGCAGGAGTTCGGCCCGACATCGGCTTCGTGCCATCTCTGTCGGTGCCGGGGGAGGTCCTTGTCTCTTCGGAGCGGGGGCCTCGGGCCTTGCCTGACAGGGGTGCCTTCGAGGTCATGCGGAGCGTGCTAGAACCAAGTTCTGTCCCACAGTCAGCTCCTTCAGCCCCTCCATCTACAGTGCCTGTGGTGATTTCTACTCACCCCCTTGTCTCAGACTGCAGAACGCCAACTCCTCAAGATTCCCCATTGGGAATTTCCTCCTCTTCCGAGGCCTCTCCTGACCCTGCAGGAGATCCCCCAAGGAAGAGGCAGTGCAAGAGGAAGCACATTGACTCCCCTGAGTCTATCACCTCTGACACTGACTTAGAGGAATCCAAAGGGTCCCCTCGATCCCCCTCTGAGGATGTCTCCTTTGCTGACATCCTTGAGATCCTGAAATAGAGGGGGAACTGGCCAGCCCTTAACCCTTCGGAGGATGAGTCAGTGTATCTTGAGGCGTTTGGTTCTCGCCCTTCTACCTCCTGGGTGTCCCCTCCCTTTGACCCCCTTATGGAAGTGGTGGCAAGTAGGCTTGGACGGCTCCTGACTCAGTGGAACCCACCCCGAGGAGACCATCCAAATTTATTACTGCCCCCAGAGACAAAGAGTTTTTATCCAAAGGTGTCCCTGTTGATGCCATGGTGGTGGCTGCGGCCACAAAGAAGGAGTTAGCTGATCCTTCGGTTCCTGTCCATCCTCCTAATAAGGTATCTAGGACCATGGACAGGTACGGCAAGCGGATGTTCTCATCAGCGACCTTTTCAATGCGGTCGCTAAACTACTTATGCCACTTCACTCGTCTCCAAAGAGATTTACTCAAGGATATGGGTGAACTGATGAAGGATCCTACAGGTGAGGGGTTCAAAGACACAATGAACTCCCAGTTGGCAACCCTAAATTCCATCGTTAACTCCTCCATGCGGCTGGTCTCATATGCAGCAGATGGGGCACTAGAGCGCAGGCACAGGCGTTGCCTTCTGACGCCACGCCTGGATGCGGCTATGCAACTTTGCAGACCCTTTCAAGGCCCTTCACCAATTCTCCTTTGATGGATCATCCTTGTTTGGTCCACAGGTGAAGGATACATTGACCAGGTGCGAAGTAGAAGGTAAGACTCTCTCTGCTGTAGGAGTCCGTTTTTCTACCCCTTCTAGACCCTATCCCAAAGGTCAAAGGGGAGGAAAGATGTGGTTCCGCAAACAATCCCAGGGAGTCTCATCTGACCCACAGGCCGATTCCCTCTAGAGGCAGAGGGGAATAATAACAGATGCCCTAGAGGCAGAGGAGGTCCAAAAACCAGGGTAGCAGAGAAATGTTCTCTGACAAACCCTTTCAGCACCCCTGAGGGGCTGCCCGGCTGTCCACCTTCGAGGCAGTCGGGAAGTTATCACTGTACCCAAAAGCCTGGCTTTCCCTTACTCAAGACAAATGGGTACAGTCGATCATATCCGAAGGTTACAAAATTCCCTTCACTCACATCCCAACCCAACCAAAAAGATCCCTTCCAGATGTTCCACCCGGTCCAAGGGAACAAGCAGCATTAGAAATTTCAAAGCTGCTATCAAAAGAGCTATCCAGTCAGTCCCGCAGACCAGCAAGGATCCGAATCTACTCCAAATTCTTTTTGGTACCAAAAACAGGGGACTGGAGACCCATACTGGATCTCAGCTACTTAAACAAGTTTGTCAAAAAACAAAATTCCGGATGGTCACGCTACAGTCCATTCTACCCTTCTTGGGTCAGGACAATTGGATGTGCTCGATAGATCTTCAGGACCGCGTACTACCACATCAAAATGAACAGACGCTCCAGGAGATATCTCCGCTTCAGGCTGGGAGCCAGTCACTACCAATTCAGGGCCCTGCCCTTTGGTCTCACTACAGCCCCCCGTGTGTTCACCAAATGCATGGCAGTGGTCACGGCTCACTTGAGACGTCAAGGATTCCAGGTGTTTCCGTATCTGGACGACTGGCTCCTTACTGCCACCACCAGACATCAGCTTCTCCTATCCAGGGACTTCACCATCCAATCTTGCCAAGCTCTAGGCATTTCGATAAATTTTGAAAAATCTGCCTTGTCAGTCTATTGTCTTTATAGGCGCCACCTTAGATACACTGAATCTTTCAGCCAGACTCACAGAGCAGAGGGTGTCAGACATTCGGAACCAAGTGTCCCTTCTCTTACAATGCGTCAAAGTCAAAGCCAGACTGGTGTTGAAGGTACTAGGACTCATGGCAGCAGCTATTCCCCTTCTCCCCTTAGCTCGCTTTCACATGAGGATCCTCCAATGGATGCTGTTTACTCAATGGTCCTTTCAACAGCTCCCGATGTCCCATACCATATTGATAACTCAAACATGCAAGAATCAACTGTCTTGGTGGATCACATCACCTCATCTTCTCCAAGGAAGACCCTTCACTCCCCCCCCCCCCCAGTCGCCACGTTGACAACAGACGCCTCCCTGATCGGGGGGGGGGGGGCATTATCAGGGCAGGACAGTCCAGGGCACGTGGCAACGTTTCGAGTGCCACTTGCACATAAACGTCTTAGAGATGAGAGCAGTGCTTTTATCGTTGCAAGCCCTTCATGACTCTCTTCCCACTGGGACTATTGCAATTCAAACGGACAACATGTCCGTAGTGTGGTACATCAACAAACAAGGCGGAACCAGATCATACCCTTTATGTCGAGAGGCACTCAGACTTTGGCAATGGGCGATCTCTTCTCAGCGTTTTCTGATAGCAACGCATATTCCCGGGAAATCCAACGTTATTGCAGACAAATTGAGCAGAGCAATTCTCATGCCACATGAGTGGTCTCTAAAGAAATCAGTTCTAGAAGAAGTATTCCTAAGATGGGGTCAGCCTTGCTGCGATCTTTTTGCTACTCCCCAAAACAGCAAGTGTCACGACTTCTTCTCTCTCTTCCCATTACCAGGCCATCCCACCAGAGACGCTCTAGTCCACGATTGGCCCCGGGGACTTCTGTATGCCTTTCCTTTCCACTGATATCTCAACTAATTCAGAAAGCCATCGCCTTGAGAGTGACAATGATCCTCATTGCCCCTTACTGGCCTCGACAGATATGGTTTCCCTTTCTTCATCGTTACGTTTTGGAGCAGCCTTGGCATCTGGACCCAGTACCAGATCTGATAACCCACCAATCGGGTCAGCTGCACCAATCTCTGTCTTCTCTAAACCTCACAGCGTGGTTTCTCCGATTCCAACCTTAGCCAGGCTTCCCTCAATATCTCGCTCGGTCCGAGATATCTTGATAACCTCTCATAAATCTTCTACCGGAAGATTTATAGTAGCAAATGGAAACGCTTTTCCTTTTGGGCATCATCGAAAAACATAGATCCCTTTACTGCACCTATCCAGTCTATTTTAGACTTTCTAGCAGAACTCTTTCATTTAGGATCTTCTGCATCAACCATTAGAGTTCAACTGGCTGCCATATCAAATTTTCATGTTGGTGTTTCAGAGTCTAGCATCATGGCTCACAAACTCTGTAAAGCCTTTTTAAGGGGTGTATTTCTTCTTAAACCTCCAATCAAAGATCCCCCGCCTCAATGGGATTTGAACTTGGTTCTGGCATCTTTAATTCTTCCTTCGAGCGAGGCGGTGGCTTCATGTTCTCTGAAACTGCTTTCTTGGAAGACACTTTTTCTGGTAGCTATAACTTCAGCGAGAAGAGTATCCAAACTCCATGCTCTGTGCAGTCGTCCTCCTTACTTAGTTTTTCACAAAGATAGGGTATCCCTCCGTACTAATCCATCCTTTTTGCCTAAAATTTCGTCTCAAACAAATCTAAACCAAATTATTGATCTTCCTGTCTTTTTCCCTAACTATTCAAACAGGTCAGAACAAAAGCTACATTTTTTGGATGTTCATCGCCAACTTAGATATTACTTAGACAGGACTAAACAATTCAGGAAATCTAATCAGTTGTTTCTGTCATATCACGGAAGGCAAATTGGGCCTTCCAGTTACTAAAGTATCCCTCTCTAGATGGCTCACCTCTATAATTACCTTCATCTATGAGATCAGACGTCAAAAACTACCCTCAAGACCTAGAGCTCATTCAACTAGGGCATTAGCTACATCCGTAGCTTTTCAGGATAGGCTGCCGATAGATTCAATTTGTGCAGTAGCCACCTGGGCTTCTCCTCATACATTCATTTCACATTACAAATTGGACATGGTTTCCAGAAGTCGTGCCAATTTTGGTTCCACTGTTGTCAAGAGTCTGTTCCCATAGGCCACCCGGGATAAGGTGCTAGGGGCGGTCCCATCCAGCAAGAATGAAGGCGAGATTGACAACTTAACATTAAGAAGTTATGTACCTACCATAACGTTCCATGTTAGTTGTCTTCTTCGCCTTCTTCAATGCCCCACCCTCCTTCCCCAAGCCTGGACAGACTGTCTGGAATTCATTTTGTGTTTTTCTTCCAAAGTTGTCATTCCCACGTTCTTCCACCTCTTCTATCCTTACTGAGGTCTGCCTTTCCTTTACGACAGATTGTTTTGAGGTGGGTTTCCCTACTCCATTCCATGGAGACTAGGATTGCTTGGTATGGCTATCAAACGAGATCTGAGTAGTTACCGCCTAGCATTGTGGGATATAGGGGAGCCTCGAGCCGGTGGAATTAGCTCTCGAGCTTTAGTATTGGGAACCCATCCAGCAAGAAAGAAGGCGAGAAGAAAACTAACATGGAACGTTATGGTAGGTACATAACTTCTTATTTTCAATGATGAAAAACTTGTGGACTGATGAAAGAAACCGCATGAGGCCTGAACTTGTGAAAGCTGAACTATGTGTAAAATTCAACTTTGATATGTCGTGTTCTCAGTTTTTTCACTATGTATCCAAAGAAAAGTCATTGCTGAGAGCTGCAAAAAGTGAGCAGAAATATTCATTTAAGAAGAACAGGGATTAGAGCATTAGACAGTAGTCATGGAGGAACAATAACAGTTTATGAACCTGGTATATATTTGTTTGAAATGTTATGTTAGGGACAGTAGGAGGAGGACCTTGTGGGATTCAAGTGGGACTGGGAGACGTCCTTAAAAGTGGATGGCTTTAGAACTGTCCTCAGTCAGAGGAGACTTCTATTCTATAACAAAAGAACATCAAGCCCCAGAAACTCTGGAGTAGGAGAGCACAGCACTGACTGAGTCACTGTGCATTGGTGTAACTGTAAATATTACATTTCAACACAGAGAGTGGGAGATTTGATGATGGCCATCCAGCAGCAGGACTAACTGAAGCCAAAGCAAGCCCACCAAAACAGTGAGTGCAGCTGCTGCTGTAACCAGTGCTGTGGATGTGTAGTGTAGCAACAGGTAACATTCGCAGTACTAGTCTAGATTGTAAAAAGGATCCAGGCTGATGATTGATCCCATATTATGCCATGTTTACTTCAAGCAGTCACACCTTCTACTACTTATCAAATTATCAGTTTACTGTAGAAGCAGTTACATCTTTTCTGTACCAAGTTATCAATTTGTAGATGAGGAGTCTAACAGACTAAGATAAGTCTAAGGGCTATTTGTAAAATTGTAAATTTTCATGAGCAGAATATATTTAAAAGTAGGGTATTGTAAAATGCAAAATTAGTAAAAGGAAAGCTGTGTTTGTTAAACTGCTGATAGCAGAAGAAAAAAATATGAAGTTTTGCTTACTGGATTATATATATACTTCAGGCTTTAGCAAATTTCCTTCATTGTTAAGCAGATCACCTAAACTGTACTAGAAGAACTGTTGATCCTGCCTTCAGAGGGTGGCTAAAGGGTACAGAGTTGGTTATCTGTAAATTTGCAAAAGACCCCAAAAATGTATAATAAAAGCTGATTATGTATTGTATTGCATATCCTAACTGCAGACTGCTAAAGGAACTATGTCACAGAGTGTGTTTAGACTGCATCTGATTCTGCATGGAAACATGGGAACTTTTCTATACTTAGTTTAGACATATTAATTGACTAGAAGTACATTCAGCCAGTAGTAGTGCCACTGCAAGTGCTAGGGCTAAGGGCTATTGATTTAAATTTGCTTATCCATTTCTGCGAAGGAAGTGCTTTGCATTTTCTAATTTTTGTGTAAGAGAAGATAAAACAAGTGTCCTCCTCTGTCCTGAGTTTGTTTTCCTCTGTAACTAGGTTGAACTGCAACTGAGTGTTTTGTTTCCCCTTGCTAAAATGTGTGTGAAAAAAGTATTATAAGCCAATATTTTGTGTGCCCTTCCTTAACACTGATTTTAAATTAAGTGCAACACAGGAAATGCAGTAAACAGGCTCTAGATGTGTTCCAAGTACTGTTACTGTTACAGATATAAACTTTAGCAAGCCGGAAAATGTCAAAAAATAGGCGGCAAAGCAGTAAAACTTAACAAAAAATCAGAAGAAAATACTTAAAATCACAAAAGTGGCTCCTTTTCTTCTCTCAGCGTTTTCTCCCCTTGGTAGGTGCTTCAGCAACAACTAGCAAGCCTGAAAAGACCAATAGTTCATAGGTTAGTACTAAGCTAACTGCCCTTGCGAGTCATTTTAAGCCTAGCCAATTATCCCTTGTGAGACTCAAACGGTGCACCTTGTGTTTGTAAGGCAAACACCTTAACCATTAGGCCACCCTCCCAATTGAAATTAATTAATTGAATTCAATTAGTGGGAGTGTATTTATTGCCTAAAGTTTGCACAAGTATTTGTTCTGAAGAAGTCTGTGAATAAAGAAGAAACCTAGGTAAACTGTCATTCTTTGTGGTTGATGCCAGCTTGCAGTTCCTGATTACGGACCATTCCTGTGTATCTTCTTTTTTGTTTTTAATAGTGTTTTGTGTGCTTTATTATTTAAATTATTTCAATAAACCGCTGGTGGGTAACTCATCAAATACAAACCACAACGGTAAGGAGTTGCGTTGTGATTATCCGTTGGGAGTGCAACAAGCTACCCTCAAGATCACAGTATTGTACACTGTTGTACAAGTTACAAATAGCTACATTGTGTACAGGGTGCTGTTTAGTCAGGTAAAGCAAAATGATGTAAAATAATACATTTGTCAGACAACAGGCTGATTTTCTGATTGTCACATTGTTATCTCTCTCTGCTACTTGTTATGTGGTACAAGCCTGGTGCAGATTGTAGTTTAATTTACAGGTAATGCCCAATAATCCGCATCCACACAATTATATAGGTGCATAGATAAGTGGTCAGGCTTGCGGTTCACGAAACAATTGAGGAACCTAGCCCCTTTGGCCCAGAGCACTTTCTAAGCGAGTTGCTCAGAGTCATATAGCAGGCAAACGGATGCTGAGAAGATCAAACCCTGGACTACAAGGAAGCAGATTGTTAACAGCTCACAGCCTTAATCCTCTGGACTAACTTGTTCCACAGACAGTCAGCTGTATAAACTTCTTCATAAGTTAAAACATGGGTCAGTAATTGTCAGACTTCCTCTGGAGCATTTCCAATTTCATATTTGTAACTATACTGATGAATCACTGTGAGAATGTTATTCTTCCATCTGAGTCCAACAATTCTGTATAACAACATATTTGCATCAGACTTTAACTGGTAATTGTTTAACAAATTTCCTAATTTCCTTTTATTCAAATGTAAAGCTCCACTTTCTTTGCAGATCACATGGTTTATACATGTTTAAATTCACTTTTTCAAAAAGCCCGTCCATTTACAAAATTTCCAGAATCTTCTTGTATGACTGAATTTTCAGGCAAAGACTTTCACCATTGATGCATTCAGTGTTATTCTGAACTTGGTTGTTAATAAACAATGTGCAATTGTTAATCTCCAGCATGTGCAAATCATTAGTTTTACTCGTGTTAGGTACTGGACTCACAATTTTTGATTAAGCTCAGGCATATGTTGCATTTTAACATCATTGTGCTATTTATTTTATTGTTGGCAGCATTACATGTCTTATTGTGGTAAGAGTTTTTTTTTTTTCTTTTTGCATGATAAATTCTGTCTACGTCAGCCTCCTGCCACAGGCACTAACTAGTCAGCATCTGAAAGTTTTTCCAGGTTCAAACTCCTCTCCCATTCCTATAATGTCCTGTGCCTCCTCTCTTTTCAGGTAATGTTGGTGCTGTTCATCTCACATCTGAGAAAATAGTCCCTGGTAGTTTTTGGAAAACTTTCCTTGTGTCTTACCTTCAGGAATTATTTCTTATGAGCTCATTTGTCTTCTAACTCATACGATAGTTCAAATCTTTTTTATGAGGCAAAAATCCAAAACAATAAGGCATATGAAAGCATTACTTTGGAAAGAAAAGATTGTATATCAGTGACCAGACAAAATAACATTTTTTGCAAAAAAAAAAAGTATACCATAATTCCTATAAGTATACTGTCAGTGACCAGTCATGCTACGATTTCCTTGATTAAATGTTGTTTAGGATGAGAACTTTAGTCATTACATTGACTTTATCAGGTCATTATATGGCTTATCCTTTTGAATTTGTGTTTTGTTAGTCTTGTGGAGTGCCCAGCTGGCACACTACTAGGTTTGGATAGGTAGAGCAAGAGTTTTTTTTTTTTGGGGGGGGGGGTCATTTCAGGCAAACTGTGTATTTATCTTTTCTTATGAGAGAGTCATTCCTTACCTAATCATTTATCTTCTAACTTGTACTACAGGTCAGACCATTCCTTCTTTTGATTGTCTCCTGTGAGAATTTTAACTTGGCCTATCCTGCTGTCATGGCAGCTAGATTTGTTGTTTTGTTTCTGGTTTAGTTAGTACTTGGATTTTTTCTTCTTTTGATATTTGGTCTAATTTCTAAGTTTTTTATGAATGCTTCAGCACCTCTCTCATTGGCAGGTATGTTGTTGTATGCTTGAGTTTGCACATTGAGCCTTTAGCTACAGGATAGACAAGCGGTCAGGGTTTAAAAAATGTAACCACAAATCCTTCTTCATCTAGTCACTGTTAGTGTGTAATGAATTTAGGGCCTTCCTGTTTACAAGAAGTGTGTGAAATATGTAAGAGGTTTGGGTCCAGGATATGACAGATCAACTTTACTTAATTGAAAAACCTCTTCTGACATGGCTGTACTTAATAAAAAGACAAATGTAAATTGCATTGAAAGGCATCATCTAGATCTTCTTCCACAGCTTTTCCAATTCCTCACAAAAAATATGATTGGCAAGAGCTCAGAGGGCTAAGACCAAGAAAGTCTCAGACCAGAATTTCTCACACTGAAGTTTCTGTAGTGGTTCATAGGTTAGTACTAAGCTAACTGCCCTTGCGAGCCATTTTAAGCCTAGTCAATTATCCCTTGTGAGACTCAAACCCTGCACCTTGTGTTTATAAGGTAAACACCTTAACCATTAGGCCACCATCCCAACCCAGAAGATGTAACTCAAAGAAAAGACATAGTCATGCTGCTTCAATGTCTGAACCTGAAGTAAACCAGAACTAATCAAATTTCATCCCTCCAGGCTTCAATTTGCATTGCTGAACTGGTCATCTAAGATGATGAGGTCACTGGTTAAGGCCCAGATATGGGTGTCCCCTCCCCTCTGGTTCTAGAGGAATAGGAGAGAGCCTTAGTCCTAAATACCATCTCAGTTCCTCCTCAGCAGATCGATATTTGGTGCCAGTAGATTATAGGTCTTTGCACCCACCTCTGAATCAACTGTTGACATTGATTTCACAAGTCACTTTGGCGTCGATAGTCCTATAAATGCATTTAGCCTCTTCTAGGATGTAGGTTTCAGTATTGATGCTAATAAAGACTGCATTGCCATTGGATACATTTCAGGTGTTGATGTCAGCATGCAAATCCTCAGCCTGAAGCTGGGTGCCTCACCTTCAGCATCAGTGGGAGCTTCAACACTGAAACCAGCAATTGGAGGTTTGACATCCATTTCTTTGGCACTGATGTCCTCAGTGCTTCTGGACCGAACAGTACAGCTTGCCTCGTTACTCCAGTCAGTTCAGATATACAGGATATTGTCACACCACTTATTGACTGAATAGTCTATGGATCCTGCATTGGAGTTAAAGTCCGTCCCTGACACCTATGATTATGAGTCCTTAATTCATGCCTATTCTTGCCTGAGAAGTACAGAAGTGAAGAGAGAGCTGACCGCAGGATAAGCACCGTGTGTCCATGTATGTTCACTTTTTTTCTCATACTTGTATACCTCCTGTTCCAAATATGCCGAGGAGGAGAATATGCAAGATGTAGCACTTGGACTCTCAGTTAGAGTCTACCCCACTGTCCTCTCCTGGTAAACTCCAGTTCGCAGAAACCCTAATCTAGTACTGAAATAGCAGAAAAACACTTGAAACGTGAGCCACAAAGCATCATAGAAAATGATGAAGTTTATATCACATGGGATCATCCATTGCTAACCGTTCAAAATTAGACGTGAGAAAACCAGATATAGTAGTCTGTGAAAAGAAGACAAAAGTAGAATTGGTCATTGAAATTGCTACACCCAGTGACTACGGTGTCTTATGTACAGAGAGACACAGTCATAAAATACGAGGATTTGCAGGCAGAAATGAGGGCAATGTGGAAGAAAGATACTCAAGACAGTTCCAGTAGTAGCAGAAACAACGGGTCTTATTAAAAAAAAAAAAGAGAGAGAATTTACAGTCATACGAGTCATTACTGGTCACATTGCAGGTGCTGCGAAGAGCACTTCTGGTTAACATCAAAGATTGAAACAATAATAATTTCATGTTCTTTAATCATACTTTGACTTAGGAATGGGTTCCATTCCTGTCATGGTATTAGAAACCCAAAAGACTTGGAGAAATTAAAAAAATATTTGGAAGTTATGGTTCAAAAAGAGCAAACAATAAGATTATGGTTCAAAAAGAGCAAACAATAAGACTATAGCCATTGTTGTAATAGAGGCTGCTGCGGATGCAATGGTTTCCATAAGTATTATTTCCATTGAGACAGAGGTAATAAAGCCAAGAATTTTGCAGCCCTTCAGCAAGGGATCAGTTGCAGAAGTTCTGAGAGATTGCTCATTGCTCAGCTGTCCTACTGTTGAGGTAATCAGTGGTGGAATGTTCCTCCACTTGCCTGCATGAATGGCTGGCATATAAGACAAGTGGATATGACCTTTATATACAGAGGCAGTATTATCCCCTTTCTTCTCTCAGCCCCTGCTACATTCATTTCCTCTTTTAGACATCCCACCTTGTCAGAAGGAAGTAGCTGGTGTAGAGGGTTCAGAATCATTTAAAAACAGCAATCTAGAAGTTCCCACCAGGCCAGAGAGGGTCTGTTTATTATTCAAGATTCTCTTTGGTTCCAAGGACGGTGAAGAACCTCAAGCCAGTAACACTTCTCATCAGTTTAAGTCAGTTAATACCCAGAGTGAAATTCCAAATGATCATGGTGCAGTCCATCTTTCTATGTCTAACAGAAAGAGACTAGATGTGTCTTTAGACTTTTAGACCTCTAGGTTACTTACCTGTGCATCAGAATTAACAAGGAGTCCACAAGATTTTTGTACTCCAGGCCAATCCATTTCAGTTTAGGGCATTAAGATTTGGTGTCATGACAGCCTCTGGGTGTTCAGCAAGTGCATACTCTTATTGGCAGCTCACTAAAGACTATTACAAACAAGGGTGTACCCTTATTTAAATGAGTGACTATTAGCCTGCACTATGGAATCTGTGGTTCATGCAGGAGAGACTGTACTCTGATTGTTCTAGTCTTTGTTGATCACAGTCACCACTGCAAGTCTCAGATGGAGGTGTTGCAGGGATTGAGTTTCATAGGGTTTTCCTTGGGCACTATGTCTTGTAAGTCTAGCCTTCCTCAGAAGATAAACTTTGCTTTTCAGTCTCTGATTTAGATGCTTTTTTTTTCAAAGAAGGTGACAGTACCTCTCTGTTTAAAGGACTTAGGATTAATAACAGTGACCATTTTATTGCCCCATTCACCATACTTAACAGGAGGGTTCAGCAGTTGGTCCTCAAAGTTCAGTTGTCTCAGAGTACAGATTCTCTGTCAGCCCAGATCAAAATTTCTTATGCTTGCAAATGACACCTTCTTGGTGACTTCATTATGCCAGTCGGGCTATGGGCAGCCCCTTCTCATTCTCTCCTCAGTAGTGACAGTCTCTGCGGATGTGTTTGCCCTAAGAGAGACATTGTTTAGGGCAGACAGCAGAAGGCACTTGGTCACGGACAGAGGCCAACCTGCATATTGATATCCTGGAAATGAGGCTACTCTTCCTGATATTGCAGGTCTTTCAGGACTCTCTTCCTAAGGGTGCTTATGCCATTCAAGCAAGCAACATGGCCATAGTATGGTGTGCCAGGAAGCAGTGGGGAACACATTCCTCCACTTGTGTTTGGATGCCATAAGAATTGGAGAGTGGGTAGTTTTGTCTCATCACTTTCTTCTAACAAAATGCAGTCATGGAAAGTCCAGGCTCAGGCATTGCCTGCTGATGCTACTTAAGTGATACCCAAGTCTTTCAGAGGCAAAATCTCTTTTTCACCATTGGGGCAAGTCTTGCTGTGAACAGTTTGCTTCTCTAACCAGTACCAGGAGCATGCTGTAGTTCAGGAATTGCCCCGATGATGACTTCTCGGTGCTTTTAATAAGTGGTACAAAGCTGCTAAAATGTGTTTGTATATGTATATACGTATACATGTGTGTGTGTGTGTGTGTGTGTGTGTATATATATATATATATATATATATATATATATATATATTTATATATATAATGTAAATGTAAACTTCCATTGTCTTGTTAATATGAATGTTTGGTGTAGTCCTTTCAAGAGATGACCTAGTTCATAATGCACTTGATTTCTAAGCTGTAGTCAAAGGGGTGTGAGATGCTGAAGTGTTATCATTTATGCTGAATCACCACATTGTTTGTTATAAAGGTTGTTTGTTGTACATAACAGTGAATCTTGAAATTTCTGACTTGACTAACAAAGTATTGGCAGCAACAGTCAAGCAACTTCTGACGTGGTGTCAGAACCAGGATTTTCTTGACAAAGAAAAGTTTATAAAAAGGTCTCAACAGTTGTAAACTGCATCATGCCACCTTGAATGATGCCAAAAACTCAGGAGTCAAAGTACTTTTATTGAAAACCATTGTTTTACCTCACAAAGTCATTATTTTATTAAATTTAAACAGTTTAGCCCAGAAAAAGAAATTTCAGCCATGATGAAGTTTAATCCACCAGAGGCATTTGATTTTTTGAAACCATTTTGCTGGCATGTCTGGATACAGAGATTTATACAATTCCATGTAGCAATGGAATTAGATAAAGAAGCAGGTGAAATCCAGTTAAATACACTTCTCAATGCCATGAGCCGAGAAGGTGAGGCTATATACTGACATGTTGAGGCCATATCCTGTTCTTTTTCAGTTTCAGAGGGCCAGAATGTTACATGCATGTCAGTAATTCAAAGTAACCAAATATAACAATGAAGCTGATAAGTTTGTCTACAGCCACTGTATAGCAAAAACCTGGCACTCCCTTCCTGCCCACATAACTGACAATAAATCCCCATCACAGTTCAAGAAACTTGTTCAAACTCACTTTTTGAATAATCGACTGTGCTCCTGTATCACCCCTGGCTAATGTCTCATTAGAACACTTCACCTAACTTAAGTAACTCTGCTAAGCCAACCAATCATAGTACTGTACCCACATAGGACTGTTAATCTACTGCTCATCCCATCTCTCCAGGAGTTAGGGAGAATTACCCCAGCAATGTTGTGTTTTCCATAAGCAACTAAAACCAGGAGAAGGCATATTGTTCATAGATTCATAGATTAGTCTAGACTAACTGCCCTTGTGAGTCATTTTAAGCCAAGCCAATTACCCCATGTGAGAATCAAACCCTGCACCTTGGGTCTATAAGGTAAACACCTTTACCATTACACCAACTTCCTATCCTATAAATTAGTACTAGGCTAACTGCCCTTGCGAGCCATTTTAAGCCTAGCCAATTATCCCCTGTGAGATTCAAACCCTGTACCTTGTGTTTGTAAGGCAAACACCTTAACCATTAGGCCACCCTCCCAACCTCTGGCTGTAAATCAATTCTCAACTAAACCTAGGCGAAGACATGTAGTAAATAAATTTGTTAATCCTTCTCATCTGCTGTCTCAGAGCCTTAATCTACATCCCTCTGCTTTTGCTCTGATAGTAAATCTATCACAGGAATCCAAAACTTAGGCATATCTTCTAAAATGTAATATTATATTGTAGAGAACGAATGTATTCTGTTAGTTAATATGTATGTCAAAAGTCTGTCCTTAAAACTATGTTTTGTAAAAAATTGTTCTCTTGGAGCTTTTCTCCCTGGGCCTCCACTGAAAATGGACTTGTAATCCAGTTGGACTCTCCCGGTCAACACGTGTAAAATAAATAAATAAATAATTCAGAAACTCAATGAACATTGTAACAAAAAGAAATATAATTTATGAAAGAACTTGTTTTCAGAGATATGTACAGGCAAAGGGTGAATATGCTGGAGTGTTTGTAAGGTGATAATTGAACTGACAGGTAGATTTAATAGCACAGAAGATGAGCAAATAAGGGACAAAACTGTGATTTGGCTGTCTGTTGCACAACTTAAAACTTGAAGTTACTATAACTTTAGAGAAAGCAGTACAAACTGACACAGAAGCAGAAGTAGTAAAAAGGCAAAATTCTAATTTTAAACATGGCATGTGTAACATAAAATGAAAAAGTTAATAGCACATTTCATAAAAAACATAATTCTGGTCAGACTAAGTGAATGTTCAAGATACAAAGTGAAAGTAAGCATGGCAAATTTACAAAATATGATCTTTATCATAATGACCGCAAGGAAAAGTAAGCCTGTCTGGTGGACATCTGCAATAAATAAACTCTATAACAAAAGGAAAAAAATTGCTGTCCAAGACCACGAAGGAGCAGGTGCCCAATTGGAAGCAATGTCTCCTTAGCCTGAAAAAGCAAATAAGAGCGCTAGTGAAATCATCCAAAGCAAACTTCAAGCCAAATTGGCCGCATCTACTAGAGACAATCATAAGGCCTTCTTCACATATGTCCGCAACCTCAAAAGAAGCACCCAGATCTGTTCAGAACTGGTGGTCAAGGACACCACATATACAAATGCTGTAGATATAGCAAACTTGCTGGCTGACAGAAATGCTGTAGATATAGCAAACTTGCTGGCTGACAGATGCAGCCAAAACTTCACCCCTCTGTCCCCCCATCAGTAAATCAGAACATCCCCAGTACCTGCCCCCTTCCCCTTATATCTAGGAAACAGGTCATTGCTGCTCTCTTAAAGGCAAAAACTACAGCCCCCATGGGACCCAATAACATCCCAGGCTGCATCCTACGTGAACTCAGGCAGGAACTTGCAGCACCATTAGGCTCCCTATTCAACCAAGGCCTGAGTACCGCCTTTGTCCCAGCTGAGTGGTGGACAGCCACTGTCATCCCTTTACACAAAGGTGGAGCATCCACCGATCCTGGAAGTTGTAGACCCATCCACCTAACTAGCCTGATCTGCAAGGCCATGGAATGGATTATCATGGACCTCATTAACAAGGACATTGACAGCCTCCAAACACTCAATCCCACACAGTTTGGCTTCATCAAGGGGAGATCATGTCTGCTAAATTTAATTGACGTGTTTGAAACAGTCAACAAAGCCATGGATGAGGGGAAGATGGTGCACACCGCCTGCCTTGTCCAAGCCAAAGCCTCTGACACTATTCCCCAGATGGGCATAATAGATAAACTCTCAAAACTACTCATCAGTCCGTATGTTACCATATGGGTAGCAAACTGGCTCACTGATAGAACCCACCTAGTCAAAATAAGGAAGTCACCTTAAGCAGTAGACCTGTAACAAGCGGCTCTTGGGGTCTCTGTTATTTGGGATATACTTTTCTGTGGTGCAGGCCAAAACCAGTGGACTATGGCTGACCAAGTTTGCAGATTATCCCTAGTGATGTGGACATCCTCCAAAATGGTCTCACTCAGACAAATGACTGGTGCCAGAAACATGGCCTCAAGCTGAATACCAAAAAATGCATAATCCATCCCCTTTTGGGAGAGTGATGTCCCCACATATTATCACATTAATAACAATGTCCGAAGCACGCAGTCAGTCGTGAGGGATTTGGGCACCCAGGTTGATAGCAAACTGACTTTTGACCACCATATTGCTTCTGTTGTATAAAAAGCCTTCTACATGGCCCACCTCATAAGTAAGGGTATCTTATCCAGGGACAAGGAGGTCACAACATCCCTATATCCTTCCCTTATAAGGCCCATTATTAAATGCAACGCCCCATTCGGCATGTACCCTGCAAAGCACATGCAGCAGCTGGAGAGACCACAGAGGTTACTCACCAGGAGAATCCAGGGCCTCACACATCTACCATACACAGGCTAAACACCCTATCCCTCTACTCAATTTCATACAGACTCCTCAGAGGTGACCTCTGTCTGCCATACAAAGTGATCATGGACCCCACTTTGATGGAACTGCTGCATATCCACAAGTCAAGCTCCATTCGAGTAGCTCGCACGCACGGCCTCCACCTGGTCTGCGACATTAACAGGACTTGTTGGCAGGACAGATTTGTGTCCCAGAGACTCTGCCATCTATGGAATAAACTCGAGTACCTCTTTACCCCTTTTTAAGTATAATCTGGATAACTGGATGGGAAACAGAAAATATACCCCTGGGATTCCACCTGTCTCTGCTGGACAGGGTCATTAGGTGCTGGCTTGTCTAAACATGGGCTAAACTCTTGGCTAGGCTTATAAGGGCCTTAGGGCCAATAGCCTAGTAATTGTCTATGATCCTATTAGTCAGAATAGTCCAAGAGATGTAAGAGACTCAGCCACTGTGCTGTATGTAAAACAAAGCCAATCAAAGAGGTTGCTTCTGCAGAAGTGAAAGAAACTAAAATATATATTCAGAAGCATTTTCCTGAGTTCAGCCACTACTACGTCTGCTGTTGATGCAGACTGGCTAACTAATATTCCTATTCGTGAGTTTCAGTTTTGATACAGGGTCCAGTGTTACTTTGATATCTCGTGCTGCATTTAGAATTTTCTTGAAGCATCCACTGTTGCATGTAGCAGAGGCAGATTTGTTTTGTTGTAGCAGAGACAGAAATAGCCTTGCAAACAAACTCAAGTGTGTTACTAGATTTCTAGACATGCCTGAGAGCAAGGAGCACAAGTTTGAGTTTTGGACTTATGTGCCAGATGGTCTGTATGTAATTTGCTCAGCAGAATTATGGCATGCAAAATGGGCATTATTGCTAGAATAAATTAAGTTGGTGTAGATGTGTTTAATCAAGCTGGCATGCTTGGTTGTGAACCTTTAGAAATTAAACTAAAAAGCTGATGCTGTTCCATGTCTGACCACACCCAGAAAGGTAACAGTTCTTTATGCTGTCCAAAGCAGAGGCAAAACTTAAATGAATCCAGAGCTTTGACATTACTGAAAGTGAGTAGAGCCACAACCAGATGAGTGGTGTGGCGCTTTGGTCAGAATAATTGAAAAGAATGGTCAAGTGTGAATTTGATTAAAAAAAAAAGCTTGGTGTGTAAAAGGTTAATTATAATGTACACTGGAAGACAGCACCCAAGTTTGTTAATGCAAAAGTGTTACCCACTCTAGATGCTTTCAGTGGATTTTGCCAAATACCTTCAGATAATTATAGTCAAAAGCTAACAGCCTTGCCTTCATTTCTCTTATGTAGGTATTCTGTTTTAAAAGGCTGCCATTTGGTATAACCTCAGTCCCTGCTCAAGGGACTGGATGGTGGTGGTGTTTTTTGTCCTACTGTTTGGTCCCGACAAAGAAATGCATAATTCAAGGTTAAAAGCAATAGTGCAGATGATCAAAAATTCTGATCTAAAGTGAAATCAAGGCAAATGCTTCTTTAGTAAATCAGAGCTTCAGTACTTTAGGCACCATGTAAGTGCTAGTGGAAGTGGTATCAAACAAGATTCAAGCAGTATCTGAATTAAAAAATCTATTTTTGTATGATTGATTTGAGACAAACCTTAAACTAGTTTGTACCAGACGTTTCCACAGTACTTTGTCCTTTTAACAGAATTGTTAAAGAAAAATGTGCCATGGCCTTGGGGACAGGAGCTCAAGCATTCATCAAAGTTTAAGAAATGCTTACAGCAGCCTATCCACTGCTGGTATACTATGATGTCACTAAACAGAGAATGGTGAGCATAGATGCTATGGCCCCAGATCAGCATTACTTCAAATAGATGACTGTTGCATCCTGTTACCTATTACTCCAGAATGCTAAGAGATTTTGAACAGAAGTATTCACAAATTAAAAAGAGGTGCCTTGCAAGTATATGGACATGTGAGATGTTTTCCAGATACTTATTAGGATTTGAGACTTTCCAGCTTCAGACTGACCACTGATTAACTCATATGACTTAGACAAAATGCCACCAAGGTGCCAAAGGCTGTTAATAAAACTATGAAGGTTCAGTGCCAAAGTTATACATGTGCCTGTAAAACAACTCGTCGCAAATGTATTATCCAGAAGTCCTATAAGTGATCAACCTTTGTCAGATACTGAAGATGATGTTGCTACCTATGTACAAAGCATAATTACAAGACCTGTAAACTATTAAACGTCTAGAGAAACTTAAACAAGCTACTGAAAATGATCCAAGAGTTGCTAGCTATTATCCAGCATGTATGCAATGGATGACCAAATAATTGAACAGAAACCAAATAGCTTTTGCACAAGTGTTAGACAGAGTACAGTTGTCAGACCATGATGATGTCTTGTTGTATCAAGACAGAATTATAGTACCACTTACTCAACAAGCAGAAGTGCTAAGTCAAATAGGCAAGGGTCTTCGGGATCTCACCAAATATGACAAAGTACCAAAGTATCAGTGTGGTGACCAAACCTCAACGAAGACATCATTGACCGAGTGCCAAATTCTGTATTCTATGTAAGTTGATGCAAAGGCTTGAGACACTAATGTCAACTCTATTATCATAGTCCTTGGCAAAAGATAGCTGTTAACTTGTATGAGTTTGAAGATGACAACTACTTCGGTGTTTGTTAATGAAATAGAAATGATTCATGTGCCAGCCACAATTAGTCAACAAATAGGCTCAGATTTATGTTCCTAAGGTATGGTTTACCTACTGAAATGGTTATGGGCATTGGTACTCAATTTGTCCAGTGAGTATCAACACTTTGTTGCTGACTGCAGGTTCTCCCATACTGTGTCAAGTACATACTATCCACATGTGGGCTTGCCACCTTTTAAGATGCTCAAAGTGGGACTTTTTTTGTGGAAATGTGAGTTTTGCAGCACAAAACATACCCATGGCCAGTGCAAAGGTCAGAATTTCACTTTTTTGCCAAAATAAAAGCTTATTATTGTAGCATTTGAGTTGCTTATGATATTTCTTATAACATCTAGGTGTTTTAGATACAAAGTAGCTGTTTTATACAGCTATTAAAGAAAACTTTGGAAATATTTATTTTGTCCTATCTCAGGACATTTGCCATTGTTTAGTTTTGTTTCACAGGATACAACTGTCCAAACAGTGACAGGTGGTAATCCTATCAGGTGAAGCCGAGAGAGCAGTACAAACAACCCGAAAGATAAAGCCGGCAGATCCTCCCAAAGCTGTTGTAGTTTATCAAGTTACTCCATATAGTGTTACCAGAGTAAGTCCTTCACAGCTAATGTTTGGAACGGAAGTCTGAACTGACATGCCAATAACAGTCAGAACTTGAGCCAAGAGTTACTCCATACTGTACAATCAAAAGCTTTGTACAAGAGTTATACAACTAGTATCATTCTACACAAAAACTACCTGTCCTGCCACCAGGTTAGACTGTCTGCTTAAAGGTAGAGAGGAAGAAAAAGTGGGATACATGTGACAGTGCAGAAAACCACAGACTCACATTTCTACATGGTGTAGACTGAAAATGGTACCAGGCTTTGATGTAATATACCTATCCAACTGGTTCTTGATAAGTGCTAGCCTGAGTGCAGTTTTCCAGAGAACTAACAAGCCCACTTCAAGCACAGACTAATAACCAACTCGGTGCATGTGAAGTCTGTACCTCAACTGAATATTTAAAACTAAGTTGAAAGTTAAAGTTCATCTGATCGTTGTGATAGATTGTGTGCTGTCCAACAAATACAGTTGAGTGTAAGTGTTCCTGTTCTTGATCAAGTTGACTTTGTTTTGAGTAGTGACTATAAAAGTTTTAATGCATGTTATAACAGTATATTGCAAAGGTTTTCCTTTTAAAAGTTTCCAGGTTGTATTTTGAGATGTGGAAGAATCATTCATAGCCCCGAAATATTACCAGTCTTGTGACAGAGTAATTGACAAAGTCAAGTAAATATTAACTGTGCATTTCATAATGTTTTGTATATTACTGTATAGTTTACCTACAATGTTCATATGCTTTTGCTGAATTATTCAATATGTTGAATGTATGATGTGTGGGGTGTGCATCATCATACTTTGTAATTTGAAAAAATAAATATATTTTTCTTGTAAAGTAGGGGAAGATATGATGAGTATTAAAGTGCTTGTGTATATATATTACATGAATTTAAACTGTTGTCCTTTTAATATGAGCATGTGGTATAACCCTTTTAAGAGGTGACCTCATCCATAATGTACTGTGTTTTCTAAGCTGTGGTTATGTGGGTTTGAGATGCTGAATTGTTAACATAATTTATGAGCAGCTGTCATGTTTGTGATAAAAGTTAGCTTTTTAATGACAACCTTACTGCAAAATCCTTGAAGAAAGGCATGCAGGGTAAGACTGGTGTCATTTTGATAGCCCCATTTTGACCTCAGCAAGTTTGGTTCCCCCTGCTTTGGCCTCCCCTCACAGAAAAGCAACTCTGCCTGAAACCATTGAAGACCCTTTTAACTCATCTGTCTGGCAGGTCTCAGCCAGGCCTTTACTCCCTTTTTCTAACTACATGGTAGTCTACTTTAGATGATGGCCAGGGGCCCTATTTACCCACATAGAGTGGTCCAGACCATTACATTTGCTCAGAGGCCTTCAGTCAGATTAACATTTAAGAGTTAGTGGACTGGACTTTCCCTTTGGCCCTTTTCATAAGGGATGGACCCCTTTACAGCCCCATTTTGTGCTGTGTTGCATTAATTGTGCCAGATTTTCAGTTCTAATTTTAGCTATTTAACAAATCTTCAAAAAAAAGGGTAACTGTCTGATACTTCCACTATGGCCTAAATAATTTGTCACTGGCCTTTGTAAAAGTATGCAAGTCCTTTCTTAAAGGTTACATTTTACTACCCCCCCCAGGAGAAAATACTGTGCTTTCAAGGAAGATTTAAAATTTTTAACACGGAAAACTTTATTCTTGGCAGCTGTTAAGTTCAGCAAGTAGGATTTCTGAGTTGTAAACTTTGAACTCTAAAGTTCAATGCCTGATTTTTCATAAAGACTGCATGTCCTTGTGGGCTAACCCATCTTTCATGCTGATGGTAGATACTGACACAACTTTGAATCAGTCAAATAATTTCCAGGTATTTTATCCTTAGGTACTCCATATGAGAATATTTTACGTTGTTTTGTTGTGCATTGTCAGCTGTGTTTTTATCATAACAAAACAAATTAAATCAGAAGAAAAGGGCATCAACTTTTTGCATCATATGCCCATAACAAATTGGGCAGAAAGTATCCAAAGTAATTCTGTCTAGGTAGCTTCTGACTGCATTGTGTATGGTTACCATAAATGTAGTAGAGATTTGCCTGTCAAGTTTAAAGCATATTCTTCAAGAGCATTGACGTCCTCTCAAACCTCCCTGAAGAATGCATCATGAGTAGTGCATCTGCAATATGGGTTTCTTTGGATGTTTTGCAAGAAGCAATAAGCTGGATGTGACCTCAGTGTGGGTCTGCCTTTGATTAAAGTTATCAGATGTATTCTGCCACAGTACCACTCAAGAGGATCTAGGAACTCAGTCCTAGTGTTTGAAGTGGATACAAAGTTTATGTAATTATCAAAGTGGTAGATCCTCTTTTTTTTTTAACAAGAAACATCTTTGCCTGTATCATAAGTGATAATTTAATAATCATGCATTTATATAAATGAAAACAAACAATATTGACATATTTTCAGTCACAAACATTATACATGACTTGTAATCTATTCAGTCATTGTCAAACGTTACAAAGCTCATTCAGTTCCTGCCTTCCCTTAAACATCATTCCTCCCCCAAAACATTATTCTGCAATTATTGTTCCCACAATTCCCATTTTGTATGTAATTTGCTCCTACCCTTTCCTAAAAATCCAACTTTCAATTGTTTTATCTCTGTCACTATATTCACTACTTCTAGTACAGTTCGTTTAGACTTTGATTTCCATTTTCTAGTAGTTGCTTTTTCATCAGTCACAAGAATTAAACTCAGCGAGGCCTTACTATATCTAGGCAATTCCAGTGCTGTATCATAGCACAAAAAAATCATTTCATTGGCTACACCAATTTACTCACCCAATATTTCTGTTAGAGTAGTCTGTGGATAATTTGTCTGTCATCCCAAAAGTATGTTCCCAGTTACCTCTTTCTTCCCCATCACACCTCCAACATTTGCAAGCTACCCGAGGAAAAATTATTTCAAGTCTGCTTGAGGTATGAAGTAATAGTAGATCTTTTTGAGCCACGTTTGTCCACTTCTGCAACATTACCCACCTTCTCTTGCCCCTTGTAAGTTGGGGATTGGTTGTTTATTTTATGTATGTATATGTGTATATATATTGGTGCTTACTGTTCTGGAGCACTCTGGAGATCTGAAGTGGAGAGGAGGTGTGGAACAGTATGAGAGTTGGGCAGGATTTTGAGCCTAGGAAAGTTTTCAGCTGCTGATGTAACTACTGCCTGTGTCAGCTAGTCCTAGAGGTTGAAGTTCACTGCTTATATCATTAAGATCAATTTTTATGGTAAGTACATAACTTCCTTATGTTAGATATTGCACTATACTTTATTATGTCATGAAAATTCTAATCCAAATAGTGCAATAGTTTACGTAGTTTGTATCATTAATAACATCATCAATGTTTTCCTCACATTATTTCCCTACACTAATATGTGACATCTCTTCTGCATTGTATATATTATATATAGTTAGTTTCTGTGTGCCACTATCTTACTTTTGCTGTCTTTTACACTTTATGTTCAATCCCTTCATTGTTTCACTCCCTGCTGCTTCTTCCCTCCATACTTTAACCATCAATTCCTTTTGTCTCTTATACTGTGTACTTTTACTGTAATCGATTAATTGGCTGTCTTCACACAACATTGTGTATGTATTAATAATACTTCTAGTTAACCTGCACGTCTACTGTCATTTACATTTGTCCAAGCTGAGACTGAAGTAGGTCCATTTGGATCAGTGCTCTACCTTGGTTACCAAACCAAATGAATAAATAAATATTTGTTTAGGACTTGCACATTATACAGAGTAAGCTTGTACATTAAAAAAAACACAGGTGGCATGCAGCATGTATTTCCTTAAGTAGATTTTGTTTTCTTACTCCTTTCATTATTTTATCCTCAACTTGATTTTAGGACTTTTTTTTTGTTCTACAGCATTGGTCTTTGAGGAGCAGTAAATAGGTACTTGACATCCTAGCTATTTGTGTTATGTGGGAAAACAAAAGAATTATCTTGTATGCATTTCAGTGCTTTAAAAGTAGTACACACACACACTGACTAATATGTATGATATTTCAGCTTGATATGTACTTTGGCTTCTAAATGCTGATGTAACTTTGTTGTAGTAAAAAATATTTTATCAATTCGAATATTGTGATACACCTTGTATTGCAGTGCTGTAATACACTTTTTTTTTAATAACATGACAAATTAGTTCTTATTCAACGTTTGGCATATCCATTGTATCATTTTTCAGCTTCCAACAAGATCAAAATATTTTTTATTTATTATTTTATTTTATTTATTTTACATTTGTTGACCGGGATAGTCCAACTGGATTCATGTCCATTTTCAGCAGAGGCCCGGGGAGAAAAGCTCCAAGATAGGCAGTTAAGATTACAGATGCAACATATACAGTGGTTACATACTTAAGTTATACAAATTCCAAGGTTAGAGACTATTTAACATAGCCATAAAAATCGCAGGCATAATCTTTGAGTAAAACAGAATTTGTCACAACTGTAGAAGCCATATTGTCGACTAGATGGTTCTGTGGCTCTTTACTAACTTGGACTATATTATAATGTGTTGTCTATATACACTTTATGTAGTTTTATCTGTTAAAGCCTAACATAAATTGAAGAGTGCTTTAATAGCTAGTACTGTCTGTCCTTTTCTACATTATTATCATCTTTTGGGAGAAATGTAGAACTCTGTCAGCATCATGCTGATTGCAGATGCCAGCTACTGACGGTCTCTTTTCTTACAATGTCTTTTTTACTATGATAGACCTTGATTAACTAAAGTACTAGCATTTTATCTATCCTACAATTGTTACATTAAATACAGTAAAATCTGCACTATTTAATGCACTTTTCTTAACACTTTTTGATACTGGTCATTATACTAACTAATATTAATGTACTTTTGCTTTCTCAAGTTTGATACATCTGCTGCAATGTATTCATAACCACTGTTTAATTATTAAGCCAATATTCATTTTTTCATATACACATGCTTTGAGATCCCATACTGTATTCACCTTTGTCTTCCATTTACTAGTGTAACCTGTAGAATCCGCTTTCATGAGAACTTAGAGCCAAGACAAAAAATATCCAAATATGGCAAAAGAGGTGTGTTTGCTGCCGTTACAGAAATTGGGTGACAGAGTTTCACCTCTCTCCTGTATATTATCTCAACTCCTGCAGCTGCTAAACAATTAATACATGTATTTGTGAGATGCAGCTTGGCTTCAGGCCAGTACTTGAGACAGTCTCAGCCTTGATGAATATTGATGATTTCATATGTGCCCCATAAACAGCAATACAATTGTTACTCTTTTTTTTTGGATCAATCAAAGCATTTCATGTAGTTAATTGTAGCACTGATATCGGTTCTGTCCCAAAGTGGTCTATTGCCCAGTGTCAAAAGGTGCCTTCCTAGTTACTTAGAAAATATTTGAGCTTGTTTACCTTCCCATCCACTCTATTAACCTATCCTATCTACCTGGGCAACAGTGCAATGGATCATTCATCCCAAGGAGAGCGAGAGCTGAGTGCCCCGAGAGTGGCCTTCTCATTCATTAGGATGAGCAATTAGGCTCCCATACATGCTGATTAGCATCAAAGGGGCTGACATGCTATGTGTGTTTGCAATGTATGCCATGCCTCCTTGTGATGTGATCATTTGACCCTGTAAGCACCTCTGTATGATCTCCAGTTTTCACTAGAGACCTTTAGTTTGCCCATGAGCACATGCCCTACCCCCTCCTGACATAGAGAGGCAAGCAGACTAAGTCTCTACATTCATCTCCTCCCCCCTACACCAAATCCAACACATAGCAGACCCCCATGCCAGTAGTCTAACTTTGGTCACATGGGTCATAATAAGGACATTATCCCTGTCTGCTGGCTAGTTACTTAGATAATAGGAGTCAGTAAGGTAGAATAATGCAGTTTCACCTCCTGCTTGCAGTGACATAAGGGGTCCTTCAAAGGTTAGAGTTAGGAGCACTCTTTTTCAGTGTTTCAATGATGGGGTAAGACAGTGGGGAATTGCCAAACTAATACAGTATGCAGATAATGCAGCCATCTGCTTTGCACTGCATTATTTATTGATAGTGATAAACTGCAACATGGCTTCAAATCTTTTCAATCAAGGCTTTCATCTGTAGGAATGTGCCTTAATGCTGAAGAGACCATGACTATGCTGTTTGATAGCAAAGGCCACAAAGAATGTGCCCACACCAGACTGTCATTTAGAACCATCAGAGACGCATTCATTTTTTTAGATGGAGGAGATATGCATCCAACAGGCCTTATTTATAGAGCAGCACTGATAGCCAAGAAACTTGCAGCGTAGACCATCACTTGGAATCACTATGAAGACCTTGGTGTAGACTTAGTTGTAGTCCATATCAGTCATTACTGTTTATCACCTATAAATTAGCAATGGCTCACTGATCACCCTCTGCCCCACTCAGTCACAGGACACTTCCATCAATATGTGAATTTTGTGCCCCATTAAGCAGCAGTTATAATCCTGACTGTCACTGGCCAGTCCTTTTACACATCACACATGCTTTGTCAGTCCTACTGGGAATGGGGGGGGGGGGGCATTCATGTTGGTGTTTTGGGAACTGGACAAATATTAAGTCTCTAAAGTAAGCAAGATGCCTTTCTATTTTTTCACCCCTCACATAAGAACATCAGTGCAACTCTGTATTTAAACAAGTACAGTATGGTCACCATAGCACTGTTTGCAGTGCCCTCTGCAGTGGTGTCTGTAGGTTGTCCGCAAGCTAAAGGAAGGTCCTGATTCACATTTATTTATAATTTATTATTTAATGACATTTTGAACATGTCAACAAATACCAGAGCTTGTTTCATGTATGTGTAAAAATAAATTTGCTCTCTCTATTTGAAATCAAAATGTATAACTTTGATGAGGTCACTTTACAAGTGGTGTATTGCAGCAGTTGTTTAGAGTAACACCTGCATGAGTCTGCTCCACGTAATGGCACATATGTCATCAATAATTCAAAGTATTTATAGTAGCTGTCCTGTTATGTGGGATTTTACTCTCTTCTGCAACCGTTTCTTCCTTCTATTGTAGAGCTTGTTTGTGGCAGGGGACCACCAGATTGGCTTCCTTTTTCTGGAGGATAGCGTCTTGGTTCTGTTGGAGATGGCACGGTCCATACACTCGTGTATGTACTTATACAGTGCATTTGTATATGATTCAGCAGTCGTGCCACTATTTTCCATCTGTGTGGGTGTAATGAAGTTTGCCACTTCTGACTTAAGAAGCATGAAGTTTGCTTTGGAGAAGATTTTTACTGCGGTTTCCTTACTGGGAAGGGGGAGGGGTGGGATATGGATGTCTAGGGTGAATTAGCTTGTGGTCGGACCTGACCAGCGAGGAGTTGACCTCTGGCATGGAGCATGCATTACCCATATTGGTAATGACCAGGTCCAGGATGTTGCTACCCCTGGTAGGGGTATGGACAAGCTGATCCAGAGTGTTGGAATTGATGAATTCCAGAAAACATTGGGCAAATGAGTTAGTACATGAGTAGTTTTCCCAGTTGATGGAGGGGTAGTTGAAATCTCCCAAAATTAGGTATTGGATTGTATCGAGAAACATGAAGTGGGCGTCCTGGGGCATGGCGTAAGATCTGTAACATGCTACAACCTGAATTGCAGTCTTGCCCATTGTTAATTGTATTTGGATAATTTTGGAGGCATTATGTTGAGCAACTAGCCTGGAGGTGTGGATATCCTTTATGAATACAGACACGTCTCCTCCTTTAGTATTTCGGTCTGGGTTGGGTGGCTGAAAGGTGTGGTAAGAATTGTAGCCTGGTGTAATGCAGGGATGCTGTCTGGAGCCTTAAACCAGGTCTCTGTCACTGCACAGATGTTGATGTTCTCCATCTTAAGGAGAGCCTCGGGTGTATGCAATTTGAGGTTTAGACTTCTAGCATTGAGTAGCATTACCCTTAGATTTCACTTGTTTATGTCTACTATGGTGGTGTGTTTGACGTTTGAGCCTTGCCTAAAAAAGGCACTGTAGGGGCAGCAAGAGCCTTAGCCAGTATCTGGAATCCCAGCAGTGACAGGTGCAGGCCATCTCTGGCAAAGCATCATGGCCTGTCGATCATGTTGTCCCAGGCAGACAGATACTGGATCCCCTTGGAATGACACCAGAATCTTAGCCAATTGTTGAAGTCAATCATTTTGTCCTTGTACTGTGTTATCATTCTGGGAGATGACAGGATGCTACTCAGGGCTAGTGTCATACCTGCCTGGGCCACATGGTCAGAGAGCTCCTCCATGTCTCTTTTCATGTAGTCCAGGGAGGTACGTCTCAGGTCATTCACTCCGACATGGACAATGACAGAGTCATACTTGTACTTGTTGTGGAGTGACCTGAAAGCTTGCATTATATGGCAGATCCTGGCACCCGACATGCAGCTGACAGTGACTTTCTCCTTGTTCAGCCTGATTGGGGGGGGGGGGTGTCAGTGTGCCTGACTATAGAGTCGCCAATGACTAGTGTTCTGGATACGTTGTTTTGCATTATGGGCTGAGGTTGAGTGGCACACTGATTTTGTGGGCTATGTGTCATTCGGGTAGTGTTAGGGGGGTGGTGGTTGCTTGCGTTTCAGCTTTGGAGGTCTCTGTTGTTTGGGCAGATTTTTATTGAGAACCTCCGTGAATGTAGGTGTGTGTTCTGTATTACTATGTGTGGGTTTGGGAGGTGCAGGTTTTGATGGACTATGTGTTGAGTGTGCTGTGGTGTTAACCTTCTCTTCTTGACTGTCTAGACCAGTCTTGGATTGAGAGAGCTTGGCTTCCAGTTTGGCTATATAAGTGCATCTCTCACAGGTTGTAGTGTTGGATGGTAGGAGGAGATGGTTGTCTGTGTACATGAAGCAATTGCTACATTGCCCCAAGATGCCCAGATTAATCAGGTGGACAGGAGAAACCACCAGGAGCTGACCCTTGGACATACCTGGTTAGTGCTTATTAATTTAAGCACTGGGAGCTGATTTCCTCTTGATTAGTGAGGAAAGTTGAATGCTGCAGTAATTTGTATCTTGCAGCGAGAGTTGGACAAGTGCAGAGCACCGGGAGCAGTTATGAGTGCTAAAACTAGAAGACTGGCTAGTTTAAGGGTACAGAAACAGTTTTGAGTGCTAAAACTAGAAGATTAGAATAGGAACAGTTTTGAGTGCTAAAACTAGAAGACTGGCAAGTTTTAAGAGAAATTCTGAAGAGCCGACTTTCTGGCACCGTGAATAGTTTAAACACAGTTCAATGCTGCTGCACAGTGCACAAAACTGTGCAAACACGGGTTTTTAAAGAGAGAGATGAAAGGAATAGAAATAGCCCAGAACAGCTATTAAACTACAGATTCTGAGCTGAAACCACTCATCCAGGTGACAGGCTGTTTCAAAGCTCACCACTCTCACTGTTGAACAGAGATGTTTCCCTGTATCTCAGGAAGGTCTGGACAACACAGAAACTTACAAATAGTCCAGAAGTCAGCAAAATCTGAAAACCGGACTCTACTAGCTCTAGAAAGGTGGGAAATGAGTACAGAAATAGGATTTTTTGTTTGTTTTTTTTCAAAAGTTAGAGCAGATACAAGTAAAAAAAACACTTTTAAAGCAGGAAAAGGCTATCACACTTGAGTGTGTAGCCCTTTACAATGAAACGAATGAAAAACACTTAAAAACGATCAATTAAAGAGCAGCAATATAAGAACTCAAACAGTTCAAATAAGAACAGAAACCACTCCTCTTGTGGTAGATAGGCTGCCTAGTGCTTACCACTTCCACTGATAAGCTAGAAGCCTTCTCTCCAACACAGAAAGGCTTGGGGCGCTCAGAAGCTTACCAACAGCCCTGGATACAGCAAATCTGTGTCTGGGCTAGACTCATTACAGGAAAGGCAGGAAACAAGTGGAAACACGGGCTTTTAAACCAGAAAGTTGAAAGAGATGGAAAAATTGCCCAAACGGCCAATAAACTACAATTTCTGGGGCAGAAACCACTCCTCTTTTGGTAGATAGGCTACCTGGTGCTTACCAATCCTACTGATAAGCTAAAAGGCTTCCCTCCAACACAGAAAGGCTTTGGGGGCTCAGAAGCTTGCCAACAGTCCTGGATACAGCAAATACGTATCTGGACTACACTAGTTACAAGAAAGGGAGGAAACCAGCTTAGAATTTTTTTTTCCCAGAAAGTAGCTAAAACAGCACTAAAAACAATTCAAGTGCAGTGCACGCTAGCACACTTGAGTGTGTAGCAGTATTAAAGCAAATACAGTTTAAATAAATGCAATTTATTCAAAATGTAATCTGAACTAAATTCAACTCTGAACAGTCAAAAAGTGGCAAAAATATACTTATCAGCTGAGAAGCACAGTCAGTCAGAACACGAGGAGAGGAAAAAAAATGTTTGTTAGTAAAATGCAAAGGGAGGAAGGAGGAGCAGAAGATAATTCAAGGTTAAGAACCTAAATGGTTGGCCTTCACAAATGTTCTCTCTGTATTAGAATGAACACTAGACCGGGAGGAGTGGCCCAGATCAAATTTACAATAGGTTGGGCAACTGCAAAGCCACCAATTATAACACCACCACAGGAATAGGATGGGTGGAAGGGACAAAACCAGTTTCAGAACAGATTAGAAAACAGCAAAGTCAGCAAATTTATAAAATAATTCCGTCAGGCAAAAAATTAAGACAAAGCAGAACTCTGAAAAGTTAAAGTGCCAAGGAATATACTTATCAAATTGTTTGAGAAGCACTCCGGTCAGAACACAAGGAGATTCTAACAGTGTATGCAGGAATTTACAAATAGGGGTTATTTTTAAATCAGCAAGCCTTGAAACAATCAGATAACACAAAAGCTGTTAGACCAGTTTTATAAATTTTAGCACCACCACAGGAATGGGGAGGGGGGGCAGTTCCAGTACAGATGAGAAAACAGCAAAGTCAGCAAATATGTAAAATAATTCCATCAGGCAAAAAAAATGTAAGACAATACAGAACTCTGAAAAGTTAAAGTGCCAAGGAATATACTTATCAGATTGTTTGAGAAGCACTCCAGTCAGAACACAAGGAGATATTTGGATATTGTTGCCATCTACCTGCACTGTACATAAAAAAAGCATTTGTAACTGAACTACAGTGTGTGCAGACTTTATTCTGAAAAGTACTAGATGATTTGGCCCATAAAGGAGAGACTGGCACCTGTTAAGCACAAGTTTGGATAATTAACAGATAAAGACATTTGTTCCAGTCTCATTCCATTTTTTTCAGTTATTTCCAGCTCATACCAGTATTGTACAGTCATGCCAGTTCTTACAGTAGTGAGCCACCATCGATGTGGGGATAAATAGTTAAGGTTGCTATGGGGTTTTGGGACTTACTTTCTTAGCAGTCAGACTATGTGTAGCCTACAGAGCAGCAGTGTTCATTTGGAACATTGCTTCAAAAAAACTACAGCAAAGTCTCAAAGAACTTCAGACTCTCCAAGATACTAGTGTAAAAGTCATTATCCAGTTAACATAGTAACAAATTAGAAAACTTCACCATCTCCAAAGCAAATGATAGACTTTGTTTCCAGTGTGATGTCACAATTCCAAGAAAATCCTTAAAAGCTAGAGTCTTGAAAAAGCTAAGATACCAGACCACATTCTTAAAGCTAATTCAACTCTCCTTATGTAAGCATTCATTTTTGTTACAATGCATTTTCTAGCTAAGTCAGACAGCAAGTCTCACAAAGGTTTAAATACATCAGTAAATATAAATGGTATAAATATGTCAAACAGTACTTCTACAGTAAAGGCACCAGTAAATGTGTGGTTTAAAATTAAAAATTGGGTAAAGCAGTCTAAACAATTGTGTTCCAGAAATATTCATTTAAATTTCGAGATTATTAGTTCAGGAATGCTAAATCTTTCTAGACACAAAAGGGTTAAATGTCAGAAGCAGACTGTAATAAGTACAGCTACAGATTCACAGAATGAGTCAGCTTCTGTCAATGTGGTTTCAGACTTAACACACATTCTTGTTTACTGTCTTCAGAAATCAGCTTAAATGCTACAGCACATGTAATTCAATATACACTGTTAAGTCGGACTTTTGCAAGTGTAGGCGTCAACACAGTCAGTGTACTTGCAGATTTCCAGACAAAACACAAAGCAAACATTGGTAATGTCTCAAGTTCATGTTATTTCAGATACAGATTTTCAGAGTGTAATAAATTCTAGTTTATTGTTTTCAAAAGCCAGTGGGGATAAGAGGGATCGGAATGCAGATTTTGATCAATTTGATAAAGTAAATACAAGCATAAAGGATATACAGACTTCAGGGCAAAATAAAGAAGAAGTGCGTAGCTTACCTCAAGTCAATGTTATTACTAGTGCTTCAGGGCAAAATAAAAAAGAAACTCATACCATAGCTCAAGTCAGTGTTGTGGCTAGTTCTATAAAAAAGGGTTTTCAGCTCAACTATAAAGTGTATGGCAGTCCAGCACCAAACCATATTATTTATCTGTCATTGTTTAAAATTGAGAAAATGACAATATTTCATTGTTTACAGAACAGAAATTATGGAATAATTGGTGGGCTTTACTGGTTAACAAACTGCAAATAAAATAAATAAATTTACTGATTAATACAGACACATCAATTTCAGTTACAAATAGTCCTCTACCAGAGGACATGAGTGCAGATGTGTCAGGATTTAAAGGTTCAAAGGTTACAGCAGTGAGCAGTTCCTTACTTGGTATGGACATGTCATCAGAGTTGCATGTTTTAGACTTCAGTAACAAAATTTTATAGAAAAATAAAAATGCTACAGAATGTACAGTAGTGCACACAGATGAAAATGTGTGTGTAGTAAAGTGCACATTTACAGAATTGGAATAATTGCTTATGACAGGGACATGCAGATTAATGGGGTAAAGGTAAAACAAATTCCATTTCAGCTGCCACAGCTGAAGTGCAGGGAGTCAAGTTAACACATTTTCAGAAACAGTATCATATTCTCAAAAAAACGGACAGACTGAGAGTGGCAAGTAAGAAAAAAAAGTAGCATATTTCAAAGTAGTATTTATCATTCTGGAAGCACATATTGTGTATGATATACCAGAAATGACAGTCAAGTTAATTTGTAGAATAAAGGGTTTACAGTTAAAGATCTGATAAATTATTTTTTTGTGTTATTTTGATTAACCAATATTGTTAAGACATTTGAACTATAGTAATAAAGTGTTGCAATGCATAAATAATACCTTGATACAGAGACAGAAAAGCATTCACAGAAATTAAATAATGTTTTGCTAGTTTACAGAACGTAAATGTAAAGTGAGTGCTACATTTTAAAGTGATAGTGCAGTCAAAAGTTCAGACCCATTCAAGAAAGAGTGCAGCGTGAATATTGTGTCATTAAAGCCACACGTTCAAATCTCATGTTGAAGAAACTTCAAATACTTGTATAAAGGACAAACAAGTAAAGTTCCATAATCTGATCAGTTCAGCTCTAGTAATAGATGTGTATATGTAAACAGTTCAAGATTTTATAGATTTCATGCAGAAATCGCAGTTTACAAAGCACGCCTGAGACACAGACTTACATAACTGAGTTATCAGATTAGAGGTCAATTCAGCAATCTGAATTATAGACAGTATGCCATCAATTCAGCAAACTGAATTAGAGACAGTATGCCATAAACAGTATGGTAAAGATCAGTTTAATATTATTAGTGACAGTTTTATGCAGTAACATTTCTGACTGTTTATCCAAGAAAATTGTAGACAGTAATGATAAATGCTTGCAGTATTCAGTTGTATTGAAAAAGTTAAATGATGTCAGCTAAGGAAAGAGCGACAAGTAAAGCAGTAGGTGGAGATTTGCACACTGCAAAAATTCTTTTGTAACCTATGACCTGAGGGCTACAGAGTAAACGGAGAAAGTTCAGCAGTTAAAGGAGAACAACGGGATATTAAAGCAGATTACTCAACCTGCTGTCTCTTTTAGTCCCTGTTACTTGATTCTGGTTCAAAAAATAATCACCACATCTTTAAAAAAGTAATCCACTCTACTGTTTTACCACGTAGGCTTCCTACTTTTCTGTACTGCTTTAGTTTCAGTTTGAAAACCCAGTTGAAAAACCTGTAGCTGTCTCTTAATTGCTGATGTCACGTCTGCCAGACCTCTTGCTGTAGTTACCAGGACATCTCCTCCCACAAAGTGATGTAACCACTGCCTTATTTGCATGCTCTATAGAAGAGGCAGTGAACATCCCACATAGTGATGTCAGAGCTGCCTTGCCCAGCCCACTCTATTCTAATCTAAATGACAAACTATAATCTCAATTATCTGAACAGCCCTACTGATATGTGACAAAGTACAGTGAGGAAGTACAGGCAACAGTACAGTAACAGCTGCATGAACAAAGAGCATAAATTTGCAATGACCATGCGTACACATTAATTGCATCTTTTTACATAGGAAGCAGATGTCTGTCACAAATGAATAGACAACACTACATAAGATTACACGAAGTATGTGATACCTTAATCTTAAATTACCACTTAAAAAAACATGTGATTACTGTCATGCAAGTACGTGAAATATATCATGTTTATATTCTATCAGTTGTTAGCTATTTAACCAAACTGGAAAGGAAGAAGCTTGGGAGTTTGATGGTTTGCAAAGCTGTGATTTCTCCCAGTGCTATGGAGCTCAGATCTAAATTTGAAAGCAGGAGGAGTGCAACAAAAAAGTGCCCCACTGTAAAGAAGGAAAGGTTGTGACAAAACAGTACATTAGTCAGGTCACCTGCTGTGAGCTGTCAATCACATGCAGATAATGGGTCAAATTACCCTTAGCACTTTGACAGCTAGGGAAGGTAGGTGTGAAGGGGGAGGGGAGATACCTTGAAAAACTACAATTTCTGCTTCACAAAATAAATCAAGTTAGCATTTCTAAGAGGAAGCAGAATTAAAATGCACTTTTCAGTTTTGTTCTGTGGCATTTGCACTGCTTGTGTTTGAAGTAGTCATTGAAAAAGGAAAACATGTTAACCAAAGCTAGGTGACTACAACACAACAGTGAATGCCTGTAAAATCAGTGCAGTGACAGGAGCTTTAGGGAAAAAGTGGCAGACATGATGCAATTATTTACAGACAAACAATGAATTCTGGGATACCTAGAGGCAAACTAAACAATCAGAATTACTTCAAGATGCCAGACCCCATGTGGTCAGACTCAGAAATTACGTATAAAAATATGTAAAAATCTGTAAATAGTCCCAGAGTGGTGTTAAAATGTAGGAAACCCCAAACCATGATGAAATAAAACATTTTTTGAGTCTGTGGGCACGGTTCTCCTTTAAGATTGCTTTTGTAATGGTGCAGAAATGCAAAAAATGTGGAAATCGTAATACATTGTCAGATTACCACTTTAGTTTAATTTGAGGTTACGGCAGGTAGTTTAATTTGAGGTTACGGCAGGGGAAATCAATGCCACTGAGGTTTCTGTTTGATTTACTATTGAAGTTCCAGCCTTTCCGTTTCACTGTAGTACATTATCAGTTCAGTTACAGACTTGCAAGAATGTATTAATTAGTAACATTGATGTAGTTCACTGTAGTACATTATCAGTTTGCTTTCTGACTGACAAGAGTTTGTTTATTTCATGCAGAAAATATAAATAAAATCAAGGCAACAAGCAATGCTATCAGTTTATAATTGTTAAAGCTGCCAGTTTTATTTTAAGGACTTGACACTGCTTTTTGTGCTTTGCAGATATTGCTACAAAAAGACAGGCTGTCTGTTATGGATATTTAAATAATTTCCAGGTTGATTTTCCAGAATACATATTTAAATACAATCAAACAGTTACTCAGCCTTGCACAGGAGATGGGAAAGAGAGGTTTTGAAGGAACAAGAATATTAAGACTTGACTCTAAAGTGGCCCTTCCAATACCTCTGCAGTGATTGGGAACAGTGCAGATAAGGCCTAAACTTGGCACAAGTTATGGTGCACGACTCAAGTAGCTGCAGAAAGACAAGCCTTCACTGTTTGTTTAAATATTTCAGTCATCTAATGTTTTTTTACAGTAAAATGTGTATACAACAGATGTGCATTTATGCAGATTAGAGTTAAAGCAAGTATGCAAATGTTTTTTAATGTTTTCTGACAATTGTATAGCATTTATAATATTTCAGTTTATGCTTTTATCTGTGTTCAGGTGGCACTGGCAGAAAAGGTATTCCTTTAGTATTAGCTTAGTTAGTTTCCAGAATATAATGTTTCTACACAGCTAGTTTGATGTTCAGTGTAAATATGTATCATTTTAGTCAAGTCTCAGAATATGACACTCCAACTCAGTTATGAGTTCAGTATAGTACATTTCAGTCAGATTTCAGTACATAGCATTCATACTCAGTTATACATTTCTAACAACATTACATAGACAGTTTACATCACATTTTTCATTATTCAGTCATTTAGGATAAAGTGACAGAATTATTTGTAGCAAACTTAAGATGTTATCTAAAGAATAAGTAATTAATATACTCAAGGCATAATGGGTCAGGCTTAATTTGTTAACTGTACATTAGACAGATTGTTTTCCGTATTTAGATATATACTTTTGCATACCTTGTCAGTGTTTTTTAACAAAGGTTTTAGTAAAGGTGCTTCTAATGTTATAGCACATAGATATTTACAGGATGTTTAAGACACAAATTTGGAAGGCAGTCGTCTATTATAGCACATAGAATTTAAAAAGGTAAATAGAATTATTAGTGACAAATCTAGCTGAATTTTACAGACACAAGTTAATATAGTATATGGTAATTATGCTTGAAGATACCTACAGTATAGGTGTAAAAAAGAGCGTTTACCAGTTATAACGTTAAATAATTGCCCAGTTATAATTAAATCATAAAGTTAAGAAACTTCAATCCAAACAGACCTTACATGCTCAAGTGATACTTGGTGGTCAAAATTAAAATTTAAACTTATTTTTATTAGTTCTAGTAATCATTATAGTATTATTTGCAGACCATATTAATAGATTTATAAAGTAATTACAGAAGTAAATCCCATTTCAGTATTTTCAGAGACATTTGTTATGGAATAAAGCCTACATAAGGACAGTTAATAAAATAGACTTTGCATATGTCTGAAAATGTAAGGTTAGACCTGTGTCTTCATTTTATATTTCATATTTTAAAGTAACTACAGAAATAGTGTGTGTTCAGGTATCTTCAGGAGGAGTCGTAAGAGCAGGTATAATTTAAAAGTACAAAAATACAGTATTTCTCTTTGCATAAGTCGAGAAATGCAGCCGTATTAAAGCAGGCCTTCACAGTGTATATACAGTTTTCAGTGAATACATTTCAAGTCAGTAAAAACAACCTTCAGTCAAGAATACTGATAGGAATAGAATGTCCAGTACGTTGAGAACAAACAGATCTTACAAGGCTTGGGAACCAAGGCTGAAGAGGCATGTAGAAACTTACAAGGTTTTGGTATTGTTAGGAGATACTTCAGACAGTTAGCTTGGACTGATATGCAGTATGGACACTCAAGTATGGGTGCAGAAGTCGGGTCAAATATCCAGCATTCCAGAATATTAATGATATTGTCCAGGAGGATCAGAATACGAAAGCAGAAGCTCCAGACAATTTCTGTTTATCAACACTGTTATTGGAGACGATATTTGGATATTGTTGACATCTACCTACACTGTACATAAAGCATTCTGAGCTGAACTACAGTGGGTGCAGACTTTATTCTGAAAGGCACAAGAAGCTTTGGCCCATAAAGGAAAGACTGGCACCTGTTCAGCACAAGTTTGGGTAACTGACAGACATTCATTCCAGTCTCAGTCCAGTTTCTTTCAGTTATTTCCAGTTCATACCATTCATACCAGTATTCTACATTCATACCAATTCTTACGGTATGTTGCACTTGTCTAACAGCTGTTCCCATTACTGTTATGTAAGTTGTTTGAGTCTTTTTGATACACTCGATCTCTTTGTTACTTTGCTTCTTGTTTTGGCCCTTGATGATTAGTTTTCAGTTACATTAAAATTTTCCCGCACAATGAGTTTTAAATCCTCTTTGACATTGAGTCTTCCTGTTTTCTTGTCCTTGAAGTCTTCTAGGGACCTAGCTTCTGAAGTGAATAAAAGCAGCTTAAATTTACCACAAGGCCTAGAATTTCCTCCCTGTTTCCTGAGGTAACTTTTAAAATGATAAAACCTCATATTAAACAAGTTCCCTTAAAATCATCAGGAAAAAAAGCTTTTGCATTTTTGCTGGTTTGAGCCTGGACAAAGAAGTACTGGTAGATTCTGAAACCCTTGATGCTGAAATTTTTAACTGCAAAAAAATCTTGGTAAGAGGGGTGCAGACCATCCTTGGCAAAGCAGGAAAGCTTGTTAACAATCTCATCCCAAGCTGACTCATACCCCTAGAATAACACCAGCTACATAGCAAGTTATTAAAGCCACTTATCTTGTCCTTGAACCACTGCATCATTTTGGGAGATGGCAAATTATTAGTGAAGACCAGTGTCTTTCCTGCCTCAGACAAGTGCATAGCAAGTTCAGTTGTATCCTTCTGCATATCCCTCTGGGTAGAACATCTAATGTAACTCCCATGTAGACTACTATCAGGTCATAATTGTATTTGTCAGGATGGAAGTATCCAAGAGCCCTTGTTACATCTGGTTCTAGGCTCCAGAAAGACATCTGTCAGCCTGTTCTTCTCCAGAAAGACATCTGTCGGCCTGTTCATATCCAGCCTGGTAAAGATGGTGTCCATATGCCTTACAGTAGAGTCACCTCTTACTAAAACATTACCATGGTTTGATGCAGTCTCAGTGGGCCATAAGAGCTGGGAGTCCACACTGTTGTGATTTGTAAAGGTATGCATACTAGGTGTGGGTGTGAAGGGTGAAGGTGGGAGTGTTGCTTTTTGAATTAATGTTGTTCATCAGCGAGGTGGGCATACTTTGGGGATGTACAGCATATTGACACACATCCCAGCCTTGTTTCTAACCCTTTCCTCCCTTTGGCACAAAACTCCTAGCATGCCACCACTGGGATTTTGTCACAGGGGATGCCCATGGAACCACCCAACCATACACCAGGGATGGAAACACCCAGACTGTCTGGGCTGTAGTCACGGCTTTATTCCTGTTTCACCACTGTGGCTTAAAAGTAGTTATATACTTGAAAAAAAGTGTTTGAGATATTAATCTGTATATCTACCTGTTTGTTTTCTTTATTTTTTTATTGCTTTTATATAGGAAAACTGTGTTGTCATTAACATGTCTGAGTAGATAGTCACACCTTTAGCAGTCTTCAAACATCCTTACATTCCAGAATATTTTTCTGAAAAGTCAAATTAAAAAGAATAAGTCAAAGAAGTATAAATACCTTGTGAACAGTAAATGCTATTAAAAGAGTGCAAACAGTAATGTTATTAGTATAATGTTTTCTTTACAGTGATATGTTTTAAATTATAGAGATTAGGGAGGCGTAGTGGTGCAGCGGTTAACATTGTCACCTCACAGCAAGAGGTTCTCCGGTTCGATTCTCAGCTGGAGAGCCTTCTGTGTGGAGTCTGCATGTCCTCCCTGCATTCGGGTGGGTTTCCTCCGGGTACTCCGGTTTCCTCTCACATTACAAAGACATGCGTCTGGAGTGTTTCTCCACGGGCCTCCACTGAAAATGGGGTCTGTCCTAGTTGGACTTTCCTGGTCAACAAACGTTAAATAAATAAATAAAATTAAATTCAGTGCTGTTATATACTGTTAACATGCACAGACCCAGAATTCTTTTGTCTCTAAAGCTTCACAAACAACTTTTCATAGCTTGAAAACTATACATTCAAGACATGTAGTGTCAGTTTTGTTCAGCCAGTCCTGGGTTTTCATGTGATGCCAAGAAATTTCTTTCTGCTTGTTTGTTTATTGAGATATTTACAGAAATATGAAACATTACGGTTGTGTCATTAACAGTTTAAATGGCACTTAATATCCCTCAGTTTTTCAACTTGTAATAAAATATCAATGACAGTTTTTTTTTTCATTATAACCCGAGGTTTTACCAGGTAGCATGCAATGGTTTGTAAGTCACTTGGCTTTGGAGCTAATAATGTGCATATGGAAATGTTGCACACCTTCATAATTTGTAAGAAACAGCTAGCAATATCTACAACGTATTGTATTATACAGTTGTACAAGGACCGGCAATGTATTTTTCTGTCTCCCACCTTGGCATTTCACAACATGCCCCACAATAACCTACAGCTGTCTCAGTTGATGAATATATGAATAGGTAGCAAACTGATTAATCTCTCCAATGGTGGACATTCTAGATTAATAGTCTTAGTGTTTTTGTTACTTTTACCTTGTCCATTTTTATGCTGCCTATTATTAATTGGAAAGCCACTAAATTTAGGTCATCAACCCTCAAAAATATCAAGATTCCATAAGGAGCTGTGGATGTTAAATACTATACAAAACTGTGCTGTAGATGTATTTTGAGATGACTACCAAAAAGTCCCAAGAATATGTCATATGACCCTCTTACCTGGGCTGCTTTGCCTGAGAAGGAGGTTACATTGATCATAGTGTGCTATTATTTCACTGTCAAAAGTGTGCTGTACTGTACTTCTCTCCATTTTAGTGCAAAGGGAAAAGTGTGGGTACATACTGTTACAGAAAATAGATCTTATTATATTTCCTTTGCTGACAGCTGCGATTTAACAGTGAATTCAATTACTTACTGAAGGACAATTGAAATTATAATTATCTCTACAGAAACCTTTGTTAGTATATTCTTTTCCCATTAGTGGTACTGTCTTTTATTTACTTTTATCTGCATTATTGTTAAATATTTTTACGTTTAAGTTGCACAATGGCAATATTTTATGCAAGAATTTACTAGCACAACTAGGTATGGGTAGTTCACTTAGGCTTTGATGTCATTCTGTGATAATAGCTGTGTGCAGAAGGGTGTAACTCTATGCTTTACTTAACTGAGTTAGTCAGCAGTTACTCTGAGTTATAATATGAGACTGTTGATAGCCAGTATACAGTAATAAGAGAAAGCATATAATTTTATCCCAGTTACAGATGTATAATGAGTGCTTATTTGTATTTTGTTTTTTTCAGACCTCAAAGTATAGTGATATTATGTACCCTGCCTGGACATTTTGGGAAGGAGGTCCGGCTGTGTGGCCAATTTACCCTACTGGTCTTGGTCGATGGGACCTCATGAGGCAAGATCTTGAAAAGTAAGAAATGCTTGGATGAATAAATCAATTTTAAGTGTAAGATCTAGTTACTGATGATATAGGGAGACACTTTACTTCCATAACAAGATGTTCAAAGCAATGGTATATCTTAACTAATGAAAGATGAGGGTCAGATTGCTAGTTGCAGGTATTATCATATGCATCTTCTTTGCTGACAGTGCATCACTTCCTGGTTTCTTTTGTTTTTTGTAAATTATACTGTCAGTTAAGTTACCTTAAAGGTCTGATTTACTTATGCAGAAAATAGTGTATAGACTGAAGCTCTACTGCTTGAAATACCTCTTGGTGTTTTATTACCTTGATTGTTCCTCAGTTACATTTGGAGACTTTCTCAGTGAAGTACAGGTTCCAGTCATTGAGCAACTATTTCATTTTTATGTTTTTATGCCCCTCCCCCCATGCCTGCTAACCATCCAGCCACTACCACTCACCCATTTGTCCCCCAACAACTGGGAAGAGAGACAAACATGGTGCAGTAATGCAGCCATAATTCAAGCACTCGTGAGCATATTTTAAACCTAACCACACCAGCAATGTATTTTTGATGTGGCTAGTATTATAAAAATTCGGTCTCTTGTGCTCATCTACTGAACTTAGCATGGTTAGCTCTGAGACTGTAAAACATGACTCTTTTAAACTAAAGAGCACTAAAATGTTATTTTCCTCTGTATTTTGTACAGTACAGTTTTCCGCTTTATTTCATACTATATGGACTGTTGCGATTTGGAACAGTACTGCACAAATAGACTCCTTCACTTATATTATTAAGAGGACATGCATCCTATAGTAAGTAGTAGTAATAATTTACTTCAAATTTGTTCGTCATCCTATTGTTTAATTTTAAGTTTGTTGACCAGGATAGTGGATTGATCTGTAAAGACAATTTTTTTCCTCTGCTAGGACAGAAAAAAGATATGTCAACAATGTCAAAAGGGCAACACAGCAATGATAATAAGCAATACAGTTATTATAGTGTTGTTGAGACCACAAGATAGGTAAGCATAATTACAAACATGGAAGTAAGAGATGAGCACAGTAACTGATACTCTGAAGTATAAGTAGAATGGCTTATACTTTCAGTCTATAGAAGCTGTTAATGGCTGCAGAATGGGTAGATATTGTTGAAGCACAGCTCTCAAGTGTACCTCATTATGAGGAATGCTCCTCATTTTGGGGCTTAAAAGATCCATGTTCCACAAAGTTCCACACTGAAAGGGTCAGTCACACAATCAGAGTTAGGAATTTTTTAACTGATAGCCGTGATAAATAGTTCTGAATCATATTAATTATGAAAATAACTTTGTATAAGTACAAAAAAACACATTTAACCATCCTGTGACCGTCCTCGTTGAAATTGTTAGTAAGCTGTTAGTATGTGTTCCACATTTTAGCTATTTGTTCCACATTATGAGAGGCAGTGTTCTTCATTTTGGAGGTGGAAGTTTGAGAGCTGTGTGTTGAAGTCTGGGTAATAGGAAGGTGGGCAGAACATTTTATGTATAGATCTTTCTTCAAAATAGATGGTTAATAATGAACAAAGTGGTGTAATGCTGTCTTACCACATGATGTAACATATCCAGTTGGTTAAGGGCAGGTATAGAAAAGCACAGTTGCCATAAGAAAGCCTTTGTAGAACAAGCAGCACCATCTGTTTGTAATCTGAGAGAGTAGGGAAATGGTTTTATAGTGAGTTTGCATGACATCAGAGAATAAATCTAAAGATGTAGACTGAAAAAGAACTTGTAGAATTAAAGATCTGCTCTTTGTTTTATTGATAGTAAGTTAGCCCTCCTTAATGTGGCACACCTATGATCCCTTCTGGTGGTAAACCTTATCCTATTAGAAAGGACTTTAATTTAGTGCCTTCTTCGTGAAGATCTTTGTTATTGCCAGAGAATATCTATTTCAGACATTAGTATTCTTTGGCAGTTGCCATTCTACCAGGGTCTATGTTAAATGAACGAACAATCAAAATGTCAAGTGCAACATACTCGATAATGTTTGATCACTCGTTCATTTAATTTGGAGTTCTGAAATGTTTTGGTCGGCCATCCTATTCAGTGTAGCGTGTGATGTAGACACGCTACACTGTTCAGAATGGCTACGTCACAGGCTGCTTAGATGTTATGTGATCCTATCTCGCCTACATTCTGAATGATGGGTTCGGAGCCGATCCCTCGGCTCCGACTCGGCACGCTTATGCCAAAGAGCGAAGTCTCTTATTGGCTGAGCTTACTATATCCCAGGATGCACCACTACCAGTCCCCCAGATCTCGTTTGCCGCTTCCCTGCGAAGACGTGGTCTCGAGCTGGCTGGGCTGAGTAGTTTTATTAACTAACTTTTCTGTCAGTTTTTTGCTGTTTTTGCTCACAAAAGCTGTTTTAACGGCTATCGCTAACTTTGTGTACGATTTGGATTGTTAAATTGTTGTGTGTGATTGGGTTCAGTTTGTTTTCGGCCCCCCCTCCATCCAGGGCCTTCCCGGACTGTCAACCTTAATACTTTACAGGGTCTCTAGTAATTATATAATTGGTTAGAGTTACCTGTTCTTTTTTACAGGAAGTGTTTGCATTAGTTATTACTGTAAGCTTAGATTTATCAGCAGTAAAAATTTAGTGTACTTTCCTGTCAGAGTGACTAGAATTGTGTATCATCATGTCTCAAACCCCTAGGCCTTCGGGTTTTAAAAAATGTTCGAAATGTGGGTTTAAAATGTCTATCACAGACGATCATTCGCTCTGTGTATATTGTCTCGGGGCAAAGCACTTGCAGGAGTCATGCAGTGTATGTCACGCTTTTTCCTCAAGGGTCCTCCAGGAGAGGAAAAATAAATTGATTCTTAAGGGGTTAGTTAAACCTTCCTTTGAAGAAGCCTTGGCATCCTCTCCTGCTCCAACCAAAAAGAAAAGGGCTTCGGTTCCGACCAGTCCGTCGGACCCGACTGCCAAGAAACTTAGGCAGGCCTCTCCTTCGGCTCCAAAGACTTCGGAGCCGAGGTTGGAACGGTCTGCCTCGATGCCACCAGTATCGACTCCTCTGGCTTCGGAGCCGATGGCTGGGGCATCGAGAGGCGGGTCACCTTCGTCGGCTCCACTGCTCTCGGAGCCGACAAGGGTCGCCCGCTCAGACACTTCCTCCTCGGCGCCGAAGTCTACCTCGGCACCAATGGAATCTGCTGTGAGTATTCCCTCGGCGCCGATACTCATCGAGTCGCCTCGGAGCCGGTCCCCTAGCCCTTTGGGGCCGATGGAGAGACCTTCTCGAACCCGTTCTATTTCCTCTCGGTCTTCGAGGATGTCGGATTCTGATATAGACAGGGTGCTCCAAAGACTGTTCCAGTCCCCAGTCTTCCAAAATTTGTTTCGGTTCCGACCCAGCTGGTTTCGGAGCCGATGACCTTGGCCCACCCCGTTGCCATTCCTCCTCCGACCGCTTCGGCTCCGTCGGAGCAGGTGCTGTTGGAGCCGGTGGAGATCTCAGGGTCGGCTCCGACCCTTACTCCAACCCGGGCCTTCGGGTCCGAGTTTAGTACGTGGACTTCTTGGCTGGACCCGGGGGTGATGTTTCGGGACCTATGCTTTCGGTTCCGAGCCTCCCCTCGGTGCCGGCTGCGGGACTTCCGTCGGCTCACACGGCTCCGGAGTCCGGACACTCCCAGGATTCTGGGGGTCCGGCTTTCAGGGCCATGAGGAGTGCCTTGGCCAAGTCCTCTTCGCCCATCCCCCCGGTTTTACCAGCACCTTCCTGGGCGTGGAGACTGGGTCTTTGGCAGTTCCCCTGTCCGTAGCCAGCGGAGCCCCGAGGCCTGAGGTTACCCCCAGTGTGGGTTCCCCTCCTCCTGAAGGTTCTTCGGAGTTGTCTTCAGAGGAACCCCCAAGGAAGAGATCGTGCAAGAGGAAGCACGTGGACTCCCGAGTCTATTACATCGGACACTGATATGGATGATGCGGAGGGGTCCCAGTCGTCCTCGGATGATGTCTCATTTGCAGACATCTTAGAGATCCTCAAACAACGAGGCGGCTGGATATCCAAACCCCCCTCTGCTGACGAATCAGTGCTCCTCAAGGCCTTTGGGGCTCAGCCCTCCGCCTCCTGGGTGTCTCCGCCCTTCGACGAGCTTCTGGATTTAGTTTGTCGAGGGCGGGAACATCCAGATACCGTGGAACCAGTCCCTTCTCGTCCAAATAAATTTTTATCTGCTCCCCGAGAAGGAGTTCCTTACTAAAGGCGTGGCTGTAGATGCCATGGTGGTGGCATCTGCTACACAACAGGACGTGGCAGAGGCTTCAACGTCCATCCATCCTCCTAATAAGGAGTCTAGGAGTATGGATAGGCACGGAAGCGCACCCTGACTTCAGCGGCCTTTACCTTAAGGTCTCTGAATTATTTGGCACATTTTACCAGGCTTCAGAGGGATCTGGTCAAGGAGTTGTCAGATTCCTCTCGGGTAACCTACCTGAGCAGCTAGCCCAGTCCGTTAGCTCTCAGTTGGCTATCCTTACGCCAATTGCTAACTCGTCCATGAGGCTCATTTCCTATGCGGCCGAAGGGGCGGTAGAGCGGCAGGCACAGGCGTGGCTCTCGTGAGACAAGCCTGGCTCCGCTTGTGTCAGTTCATGGAGGCCTTCAAGTCTTCCTTCGGCGACGCACCCTTTGATGGGTCCTCATTGTTTGGACCCAAGGTGTAAGACACCCTTACCCGCTGTGAGCAAGAGGGAAAACGTTATCTGCCGTAGGGGCCCGTTATTCCACTCCCTTTCGGCCTTACCCCAAGGCCAAAGGAGGGAAAATGTGGTTCGAAAATCTCGCAAGTTTTTCTCCCAACAGCAGGAAGATTCCCGTCCAGAGGCAGAGGGCGGGAAATTTTTCAGGGAGACGCCGTCCCAGAGGCGGCAGAGGGCCCGCAATTCTGGAGACCGCGAGTCCTTTCGTGGCTCTTCAGCCTCCCACACGACATGAGGGATTGCCCGGCTGTGCTGCTCGAGCCAGTCGGGTGTCGCTTTGCCAAGCACCTAAAAGCCTGGGAGTCAATCACTCAGGACAGATGGGTGCTTCGGATAATTGCCGGAGGTTACACCATCCCATTCAAATACTCACCCCTCCGTCCAAGAGAATCCCGGACCCACCACCCAGTCAAAGGGAAATAGCAGCCGCAGAAGCTTTAAAGCTGCTAGAAAAGGAGTCATCCAGCCGGTCCCCACAGACCAGATCGGATCAGGAAATTACTCCAGGTTCTTTTAGTGCCAAAAGACAGGGGACCTGAGACCAATATTGGATCTCAGCAGACTGAACCAATCCGTCACGAAATCCAAATTCAATGGTCACGTTGCAATCCATTCTCCCGTTGTTGGAGAAGGATGTTTGGATGTGCTCCATAGACCTCAAGGACGCCTATTATCACATACCGATACATCAGGCGTCCAGAAGGTATCTGCGCTTCAGCCTGGGAGTCAGTCATTACCAATTTTGTGCTCTGCCCTTTGGTCTCACCACAGCCCCCAGGGTGTTCACCAAGTGTTTGGCAGTAGTGACGGCTCACCTGAGGAGTCTTGGATTCCAAGTGTTTCCCTATCTCGACGACTGGCTCCTGACTGCCACCACCAGGCATCTACTAATGGACAATCTCAAAGCCACCATCTCCCTGGGTGTTTCCCTAGGGATTACATTCAATTGGTCAAAGTCTGTCTTGCTGCCCTCTCAGCGCATAAAGTTTATAGGAGCAGAGATAGACTCAAGATTGATGCGCGTCTTTCTTCCTGCCGAAAGGATCCGAACTTTACAGGGCCAAGTTCAAGCTCTGATCTCGAGATCCAAAGCCCCAGCCAGGATGGTCCTACAGGTTCTAGGCTCAATGTCTGCCACGGTTCTTTTTAGTTCCTCTAGCAAGGTTACACATGAGGATTCTTCAGTGGCTCTTGTCAACTCAATGGTCCTTTCAGGATCTTCCCTCAATCATCACATCATGATTACGGAAATATGCAAAGGGACCTTCGCTGGTGGCTTCAAACATCCAACTTGGAGCGGGGAAAAGCCTTTGTTCTCCCCCCTCCAGTGGTGACCCTGACGACAGATGCCTCCCAGATAGGGTGGGGGCATTGTCTGGGCAGGCTAGTTCAGGGCTCCTGGCTTCCGGACGAAGCTCTTCTCCACATCAACGTGTTGGAGATGAGGGCTGTACTTCTATCCCTACAGGCCTTACACAAGTTTCTTCCTCAGGGCATCATCGCCATCCACACAGACAACATGTCGGTGGTTTGGTATCTGAACAAACAAGGAGGGACCAGATCGTATCCCCTTTGCTGAGAGGCCATGAGAGTGTGGGAATGGGCTGTAGCTACCAACCGCTTCTTGGTAGCGACCCACATCCCGGAAAGTCAAATGTATTGGCGGACAAATTAAGCAGGACAATTCTCTCTCCTCACGAATGGTCTCTAAACCGCACAGTAGCAGCCCAGGTTTTCAAGAGATGGGGACGCCGTGCTGCGACCTATTTGCAACTCCACAAAACACCAAGTGCCAAAGGTTCTTCTCCTTGATTCCACATCAGGAAGTACCAGCCATGGATGCTCTAGCACAACCTTGGCCGACAGGGCTACTTTATGCCTTTCCTCCAATTCCACTCCTTCCCAAAGTTATTCAAAAGCTTCTCAACTAGGGTCTTCAATGATTCTGATTGCCCCATACTGGCCTCGTCAGATATGGTTTCCTTACCTGAAAAAGCATGCAGTGGACGATCCGTGGACCTTAGACCTGATCCCGGATTTGCTAATCCATCAGTCGGGACATTGGCATCAGTCCCTTCAATCTCTGAAATTGACAGCTTGGCTCCTCCACTTCCAACCTTAGTTAGAAGTCACACACTAGACCCGGAAGTTGTTCACATTTTATCTTCGCCCACAAACCCACCACTAACAAATTGTACCTCAGTAAGTGGAAGAGGTTTGCTATCTGGGCTCAACTCAAGGGCTTAGACCCTATCACTGCTCCTGTCCCAGAGGTTTTGAAATTCTTAACATCCCTGTTTAATCAGGGATCTTCTGTCTCAACTATTAAAGTTCAACTAGCTGCTATCTCTAAATTCCATGAATCCACGGATCCTCCTTTGATGAGCAGCAGACTATGCAAAACATTCATTAAAGGTGCGAGTCTGTTAAGACCACCAGTTTTCATCCTGCACCTCCGTGGGATCTTGATTTGGTGCTTCGCATTAACATCGCGCCCTTTTGAACCGGCTGCTACATGCGAATTAAAATATCTGTCTTGGAAAACGGCATTCTTAGTGGCTATTACTTCTGCAAGAAGAGTCTCAGAGCTTCAAGCCCTGTCTATTAAACCACCGTACTTGATTTTCCACAAAGATAGAGTATCACTTAGGCCTAATCCATCCTTTGTCCCAAAGGTCTGCTCTAGTTTCTGTCTTCAACAATCTCTAGAACTACCAGTTTTCTTTCCAAAATTCTCTAATGAAGCAGAATACACTCTCCATAAATTGGATGTTCACAGGCAATTACGCTTCTATTTAGACAGGACTCAGCAACTTCGTAAGTCAGACCAGTTGTTTGTGTCCTTCTCAGATAATAAATTGGGCCAAACCATCACAAAAGCTACAATCTCAAAATGGATCAGAGATTGCATAACTCAGGCCTATTCTTCTTGAATAAACATCTTACATCATCTATCAAAGCTCATTCTACCAGAGCTATGGCTACTTCTATAGCCTTTCATTCCAAGCTCGCTATATCGGAAATTTGTGCTGCGGCTACTTGGTCCAACCTGCACACTTTCATTTCCCACTACAAATTGGATGTGGCATCTAAAGGACGAGCATCATTTGGTTCCACGGTACTCAGGAGTGTTTTCCAGTGAGCCACCCAGGATTCAGGTGCTAGGACGCTGTCCCATCATTCAGAATGTAGGCGAGATAGGATCACATAACATCTTTTAGTTATGTACTCACCATAACTTCAGATGTTTGGGATCCATCTCGCCACATTCCTGATACCCACCCTCCTTCCCCCTGCCTTGCAGATCAGAAGAGATTGAACGGTTTTGAGCTCCACTGTTTTTATCTTGTTTCATCTGACGATGTTATATAAGCAGGGTATGCATGTGTGCATGTATGCGGACAAACTAGATCTGGGGGACTGGTAGTGGTGCATCCTGGGATATAGTAAGCTCAGCCAATAAGAGACTTCGCTCTTTGGCATAAGCGTGCCGAGTCGGAGCCGAGGGATCGGCTCCGAACCCATCATTCAGAATGTAGGCGAGATGGATCCCAAACATCTGAAGTTATGGTGAGTACATAACTAAAAGTTTAATATACCAACTCTGAGATCGCTGTACATTGGGGAAAGGGCAATTTCCTGGTAATCATTTGTTGCGATTACCGGGAAATTGCCCTTTCCCCAATGTACAGCAGTCTCGGAGTTAGTATATTTAGTTAGAGGGGGTGCGGGGGGCAAAGCCCCCCACTTTATTTTAAAAGTAAGTGTGTTTGTGTATGTGTGTTAGTGTTTGAATGATGTGAGTGTTTAGGGGGTTGTATGCTTTGGTTGTATGTGTGTGTTTTGTATGTTAGTGTAGGGAAAGTGTGGGACAAACAAAATCTTTTGATTTTGTTTGTTTCAGGCTTTTAAGGGTTAGAGGTTTTAAACTTACGATCATAATGTTTCGAGTATGTTGTACTCGACATTATGATCATTCATTTAACATAGACCCTTCTACCATCTGTTGATAAATACCATGTAGATTTCCAACAATGATGAACCAGATTTAGCTGTAAAGAATATTTTGCAAGCAGCCATACAGCAAGGATTGGACCTCAGAAGGGAAGCCAAGCTTGAAAATTGGATAATGAAGGAGTTTATGGTTTGTCGCATCATATGCATTAATAAAGTTAATGGAAAAAGTGCATCTGTGAGAAATTCATTACCGTACAGCATCCAAATAGCTATCTTTATAATTCTTACAGTTGTAAACCTATGCCAACAGTTTTTTAGAAGACCACACTTTATAATGTTGTTTTTATTTGGCAGTGTACTTTTACTGTGATTTTTTCACAAAATTACTGCTATAAAAATAGGCCGAAAATCAAGCATGAGAGGTAGTCTTGGAAGGATGAGACACTACAAGTTTCCAAGCAGAAGGAATAACATGATAGAGAGAGATTCATAACACAAATTGTTTGTAAATCAAATTCCTGTAATTTTAAGAAATTATCACACAAACTCTCTATGCAGATGCTGGAGACATGGAAGCATGATATAAAATGATTGTCCACATTAGCAGTATAATACACGTCAGCACAACTACATAAAAGGTCACAGTATGACCGTATACCTACCTGTTGTACTGCAGTATGTTTTACCTGCTTGCTCGCTACTTAAAGTAAAATATTTCCTACTCACTTTTTGGAAGGGGAAGGCAACCCCCTTTGTGTTCCCCCACACACACACTGCTGTTTAACACTGTGGTTTCACTTTCTCAGAGAGAAGGCAAATAATTGAACTAAAGTGAAAATAAATATCTGCTTATTCTTTGATACAATATGGCCTTGGATATTCTTAAGTAACAAGGGTGTAGGGGATGCAGTCCTCCACAAAGGATAGTGGGGGCTTGCCTCCCTGTAAAACATAAGATTTCTAAACTTTTCTGTTTTAGAATATTCTATCACCACAATGTGGTTTAACATTCTATATAACTAAATGTATTTTGTTTACAATGCTGATTTTTAAAACAGATTAGAGACATATTATTAGTACTAGTTTGGTTAAATGTTCATATCTACTTTCTCCCTCCCTTTCTCTCTCACTGAACTGTGACAGGCAAACTACAGCACTGTTGTTATTTCTTCCCTTGGAAATGTAGAAAAAGTTAAGCAAATATCAGGAAATGCTAGCACTACACATATATGTTTCTTCTCAGGCAGTTTTGAGGTGAGCTTCACAGCAGCAGTCATGCTTATGACTGCTTGTCTTTAAATGTATAACCTTCGGTGCCTCATTCATTTGTGGGTCAGGTTTGTGAATGATTCTGGTTAGCAGTGCCTAGACTTCTGTGAACTGAATTTTTACCTAAGAGTTTGAGTACCTGGAAATTAGAGCCATTCTTAAGGAAAGATTTTACTTTGCAATATAGTTAACCTTATCAAATTATTATTTTTTTTATCCATATAATATAATCCAAATATTGTTTAGTGCCCACAAGCCCTTTAGTATCTTTCATTTTTTTTCATCTACACTTGTATCCCTGCTCCTGATTAAAAAGGTGCCACCATTTTTTTACTCATCAGATCTCATGTTTGAAAATTAAATATGTCTCAATTTGTATGACACAAGCCAGACTGCACAGATTCTGTAGAAGTTCATCATAGCGGTATCTACTGCAATTGAATACTTATCCACAGGAATCACGTGAAGGTGGGTGTCTGCCTTTCCAGTCTGACTTCCAGTGTTCTATAGCTGTGTGGATATCGCCAGCAAACTGCACTCCTTGTCTTTTGCCCCAGGGCATTAGTCTGACATATCCAAAAGGAGAAGTAGCTTTTACCTTTTTCCATTCTTTTTTGTCACAAGAAGTGATCAGTTGTCAGTTTATCTGCCTCTTCAAGAGAATAAATATCCAGTTTATGAAATGTTACCTTTTATATTAATTGAATTGTGTAAGGTATTTCACTTTTTCACCATTAAATTTTAGAATGAGAAGTGATTAAAATTCCAAGGAGTGTGACACATGATGTCCATGGAAAAAATATAACCGACAAGTGTACTTGCAGAAGGCAGATCCCAGCAAAGGATTTTCACATACAGTGCTTTTTTTATGAGATGAACTCGAGTGTCCTCCTTGGAGCAGTAAGTGGCTTTCAATAAGAAGGGACGGACTTTAGAGGTAAGTGAAGAATTTGAGGGTCCACCTTATACTGTAGAAGCATTAAGGCCTTTGTGAGACAGTCTGCCTGATGTAAGGAAAGATTCCCAACACCAGTGGCCTGAAAACCAAAAAACATAGGGAAATTGAAATGACCAAAAAAGCTGGTCATGAAAGATAAATCTGGCAGGAAGTTTGAATATTTAGTGCCCTGTTCATTGCCATCAAGGCTTATTGACATTGGACCCATTGAGGTTCTGCTTTCTGCTGCCCCAGTCCTTTACCCAGCTTCTGCTGATTCATAACCTATCCTAATCCCTCTGGGGGCAGACAGTATGACTGTGTCTCTTGCACCTTTACAGGCCTCTGCTGAGGTATCCAAGATACCCAGGAATGTATAAATTATCAAACACTTATAAGGACATTTCCATTTCTTCCCTTCATTTATGTGAATCGTTGGACATGCCTATCATCTTAGTCAAAAAGTCCTTGAATGTAGCCTTGTTGAAAATATCACAGGGAAAGATCCCCTATTTGTGAAAACATTCTCTTTCCCTAGAGGTGTAGGCCTGAAGCCTGGGTGTTGGCCATTGCTTCTTTTAATTGTAAGAGGTTTGCTTAGGATTGTGGTGGTGTGGTAGAGAATAAACCCTCATTGCTTCAGCCCTCCATGTCAGTGATATGTTCCCTTGGAGAAGGGAGACTCCACCCCCTCAGATCTTGAGTTAAAATGGGAGGACCTGGCCTATTCCTCAGAAATTTCCTCAACTCTGCACTATGTGTGACAGAGATGACAAGGAAATCATTTCTTCAGATTCCTGTGCAGTGGATATTTCTTTTAGAGTAATTTTTAAAACTGACAAGAGAGCATGTTAATTGAAGCTCCAAAGGTACTTGCATTTACTGGGTATAGAGGACCAAAGCCTGTGGTGGTTTTCTTGATTTTTCAGGCTTAGTGGGACACCTTTGAGTCAGCATCCTTAGAACTGACCTGATCGATACCAGCTCTTAAAACAGAGGTTATATAGTATTCAGAAACCTTACAAATATGTATATATGAATCCTGTGGCAAACCCAGCAGTGGTATCTTTAGAAACTCCTTGGGGATCAAAGTTGGCTCCAGAACTCGGCACTCTTATTTTTGATAAGATCAGTGTCTTAGTTGTATTTGGAAGAAAGTTTACACTTCTTTTACCTTGGCTTTTTAGTTTAGTACTTGTTAGATGCATATCATAAAGTATCAAAATTGAGATTCAAATAGAGGACATAACTTTAGAAGTCACAGATAAGATATTGAAGGAAAGCGCATTTAGATAGCCTCATGATACTTTCCAGGTGGATAAGCATGTTATCAAATGCAGCTTTGCTTACAGTAAAGCAGAAGCAACTAGTATAGTGATTAGAAGGTATGCTTGGCAAAGGTTATATCCTATCACAGAAGATGTAAATGGAAAGTTACTGGATGCCTTCCTAAACACATTTACTTTTTGGCTGTCCTTCACAGGAGATTTTCAAGAAACTGGAAAAGAACCGAGAAAGTCTTGCCATTGACTGTAGTTCTAGATTTCAGATAAATAAAAGTTGTCTTAACAAGAATGGTAATAGCTTTTATGCTGAACATTTCATTAAAAAATATGGAGTTGGTGAGTTGTGAAATGGATAACTATAACTGTATGTTGTAATTGTATACAAGTACTTGGGACCTCATGAGTATGAAATGGTGTTATGGTCATGGGGCTAAGGAGACACTTTAAGGAGATTTGAATGGTAATTCTACAGAGCAAAGACAAAACTGTAATTTATTCTATCCTGTTCTTAATATGGTAGGAATTAATGCAGAGTTGTGAAAAACAGATATAGGTTCATAGTCTGGTTACTAATCTTGTTGCCAAAAAAATCTTCAAGAATCTTAGACAAGTACCAGATTGAGACTGTGAGGCATTAGCTGTCCTGATCAGATAGACTAGCACTACATATCCCAGGAAAGAATTTGTGATTACCCAACCATGTATTGGGTCTAGATTTGACTGTAGCCAGTGAATTGCTATGCTTGATATGTGGAGGGAGTCTGTTCCAAAAACATAACATGCTCTGGGTTAATATATCTGTTGCACTAGCAGGTGGCGTTACTGTGACAAAATGTTTTTTGATGTCACTCTTCTTAGTACTCTGGCTCCATATAGGTGAAGAAGTTCAAAAAGACAGAGTTGTTAGTAGTATGGAAAGACATGTACAGATGGCATACACTAAAGAGAATAAAGAGTGGGCTTTGAATGTGTCTTATTTAAATTTTCTTTGAGAATTATTTTACCAGGACTGTACCTGCCAATGGTCAGTTATGATCAGTGTACCACTCCAGTAAAAATGTAAAATAAAATAATAAAGGATATATGTATTGTGGAACTATGACTTCCGCTAACCTGGAGGATATGACCATGGAGATTACCTGGGCTAAGCAGAATTATTTTATAACCACAACTGACATGTGGTCGCAAACAGCTCATTGTCAACGTGAATACCCAGATCTCTTTTGACTGTGTCAATTTTGAGGTAGTGTCATTAATATAATATGAAATAAGGGTGTCTAATTACCTGAAAATTACAGCATTGCATGTTTTCCTGTTGTGTTGAGAGTGAGCCTATGGTTGTTATAGCGAGCCTATGGTTGTTATAGCCAAGTATTGGCTTGGTCAAGCCATTTTAGAGGATCTGAGTGTGTGAAGGGGCATTAATAACAGCCATACTTTGCAGTCATTATCAAACATTGTGAATCATAATTTCTTGACCTCTGTTTTCACATCTGAAAAGTAGCTGACAGAGAAGATGGAGTCCAGGAGTGATAAAGCCTGTGTGACACCACTTGTGATGTTTTTGGGAGTGATTCTACCAATGAACTAGTTGGCAATCCATTTAGGTGTGAGTTGTCAATAACATCTTCATGAAAAATGTTCTATAAGGCTTTGGCCAAGTCTTGATATGTAGTATGAGCAATCTGATCGTCATCCTGGGCTTCGGTAACCTTGTCAAAGAAATCAGCCATATTGAACAGACATAATCAACTTCTCACAAAACCAAACTGATTGTTATCTGGAGTTTGCCTGTTTCATTGCGTATGAGCTATGTAAGGATGCATTCCATGAACCTGCAGAGAATACTGCTGAGGTTTATAGGTCTGTAGTTACCTTTGTTAGTAGTAGAGCCACCCTTGTTCAATGGCATCCCTGTGGCCATCCTGCATGCCCCAGGAGTCATAACCAGTTGTGAGTTTAAGGCTGAGGAGGTTTAATACCAACATACTAAAAAAGTCTACAAGCAACCTTAAGGTGCTACTGCTTAATCCTTGGAGCCTAAACAAAAAACTCCATACCTTTAAAGCCATCCTCACTCTGGAGCTTGTGGACATCTGTGCTGTGACCAAGACATGATTTAAAATCATAGAAAGTACTCCAGAAGTGCAAGGCTACAGTGCCTTCCACACATTTAGACCAGCAATACCGACTGGGGCCAAAGGTGGAGGTGTCGCAATCTAGGTTGGTTAAACAGGATGATACCATGGAGCTCATCCATGTGCAAGTAACCATAGATAAGGTTTCTCACCATATCATGGCCAGCTATAGGTCACCATATATGCCCCTACAGTGTCATTCCACTTACTTAATCATACTAGAGGTGCTCACCATCCAACTCAACACTCATGGGTGAGTTTAACTACTCCTCTATAGACTGAGAAATGTACACTGCCTCAGACTTGTAGGCACAATGCTTTGTGGACTTCATTCACAGAAAAAACATGGGACAGATGGTACATGCTCCATCCAGAGGATCAAACATACTGATGCTTACCAACATATATGAGTGTTGCACCTCCCTATGTCACTTCCTCACTTGTGAGGTCAAATTACAAAGCTGTCTCATTTGAAGTAAAAATCAACCCAGAAAATCCAGCTAAACCAATAACAATTAAGAACTATTCAGAGGTAAACTACATCCTGTTAAGTGACAGTTTTCAAAAATTCAAGGCTCCCCCCAACATCGAGATCACTGCTACCTATGCACAATTATTCACAGAGTCCCTATACAAACATTTGAATGGCTGAATAGAGGCTGCTGTACCTACCAGAAGTAAACCCTTCCCTTGTCTTAGATAAACCCTTCTCCCCAGTCTATTACCTTCACTATGTAACTTACTTGCTTACTTTTATTTTCCTCCTATCCCCCTCCCCATCTGTAACAAGTCATCCTTTCTAATCTCTTTCTACTAACTTAGCTTAACTTCTCACCTTTGCCACCCCCTCCTCCCCAGTTTTCTCCTCTACGCATTCCTCCTCCAGCCTGTATTTCTACTCTACTCTCTCCTCCATTCTCTACATTTCTCCCTTTTATTCACATTTCCTACATTTTGTGGTCTCTTGCCACTCTCCCATCTGATGTTCTTGCACATAATTCCCATACTGTTCGAATTATTGTTATTATACTTATCTGACCTCAACTAAAAACCAACTTGCTTTACATCAGTTTAATCATGGTAACTCAAATGTTCTTTTTTATGATATGTGTAACTTCTAGTCATTAGGATGTATCTAATTATTTCTAAATATTTTTTTGTATTTTGTGTTTCTAAATATTTTCTGTATTTCTATATGTTTTTGATTTCTAAATGTTTGCATTTCTAAGTATTTTAACTATCTTTGGAGCTTTTTTTTTCCTGAGCCACCACTGAAAATGAGTTCTTGCCCAGTCAGAGTATTCCAGTAAACAAATGTTAAATAAAATGAACACTAAAAACAAACCACACTGGTGGAATCCCACCTAAACAGGATATATAACAAAAGAAGAAAGCCCATAGCCAGAATCAGGAAGAGCTCCCACGTTTATCAACTGGAAGTTAAAATCACCTAAGACAGTGCTGTCTTGTATAACTAAGCAAGAAACTAAGAGATCCAGCTAAGTCCAACAAGGCCAACTACGAGGTCAGGATAGCCTTGCAGGCTAGGGACAATCAGAAGGCCTTCAGCTATACCTGGAACCTTAGCGGTAACACAGCAGTGTACTAAACTGGTGGTGAACAGTACCACCTTCACCGATTAGGGTGACATAGCATTTCTCCTGGCTGACAAATTCAGCACAAACTTCGATCCCTACTTCCACCAGATGAAATTCCCTCCAGCATACTTCCCCAGCTATCATCAGAGTCCAAGTGCTGACAGCAGTCACTAAAGTCAAGAACACAGTCTCCATGCATCCCAGCAACATCCTTAGTTGCCTCCTGAACAGTCTAAAACATGACCTAAGAGGACCACTTGAGGCGCTGTTCAGCTGCAGGCTTGAAACAGGCTACATTCCAGGTGAATGGAGAACAGCAACAGTCATTCCCCTCCACAAGTGTGGAACATCAACCAACCAGGGGGAACTAAAGACCCTTTAGTGTAACAAGTTTAATATGCAAAACAATGAAATGAATTATCATGGAAATGATAAACAAGGACATTGGCAATCTACAGACACAGGACCCATCCCAGTTTCACTTCAAGGGAAGTTTATGCCTGCTTAATCTGGTGCACATTTTTGAGAGTGTCACCAAGGCACTAGATAAGGGTAAAGCAGTGCATACTGCATATCTTCACCTGGCTAAGGCATTTGATACAATGCCTCACTCAGGCTTTCTTGACAAGCACTCTGAGCTAGGTGTTAAATCTTTACATAACTTGCTGGATTAACAACTGGCTCATGGACAAGACCTGAGAAGACAGGATTGGTGTGACCCCCTCCGCCAAGAGACTGGCCAGAATTGGAGTGCCCCAAGGCTTTGTGTTGGGCCTGCTCCTGTTTGGCTTCTGTGTCTGGGAAGTCAGGGCTAATGTTAAAGGTCTCTGGCTAACCAGGTTTGCAGGTGACTGTAAACTGGGAGCTGTTATAGACACCCCCCCAGGACACCAACATCTCGCAAGTTGGTTTAACAAATGCAAATGACTGGTGTCAAAGCCATGGCCTAACAATGCCAAAAAATGCATTTTAATGTCCTTTGGGAAACAGTTAATTACCCCATCGATAAAGCATCCCTAAGAGCAACCCAGAAGTAATGTATCTGGGAACATATGCAAACAACAATCTGGCCTTTGACCAATGCATAGCCAAGGTAATAAGAAACTCATTCTGTATCTCCCAGCTTATAGGCAAGGATATGGCATCCAGGTCCAAGGAAGTTATAGTACCACTCTACTCGACCATTATTAGACCTGTCATTGAATTCATTGCTACCTTTGACATGTATCTAACCAGACACTTTAAACACTTGGAAAGCCCACAAAGGCTTCTTACCAGGAGAATTCAGGGCATGAATACCCTGTCAGACACTGATCGCCTAAAGGCTTTATCTCTGTTTTCAGTCTCCTACAGTTTGCTGAGAGGGAATTCTTTTCCTGTCTTACAGGGCTTTCTCAGACAAAGCTCTGATGGATCTGTTGCACATGAGGAAAACAAACCGCACTGGAAGCACTAGATCCATGAATCTGAACTTCTCTGGTAACATAAACAGAGCATGCTGGAGAGACAGATGTGTCCCAAAGGATCCCTGCACTGTGGAATAGGCGCCATCCATGTAAAATATAGTTCATCCCTGACCCTATTCAAATGAAACCTTGACAACTGGATGTGAAATTGTAAATTTACCCCCTAGTCTGGCCCCCATACCCCTTAAAGACAGAGGCCATTAATAAGAAAAGTATTATCCTAACCTCCCCACCTTACAAATCCTTTGTTTCCTCCCTACTAACATGCCCCCCCCCCATAGATGCCCATGATACTTAGGGCCTAAATGGTTTGGGGTGAGCGGCTATGCTTGTAAGGGCCCTAGTGGTCATTAGCTTAGTAAGGATATTGTTTGGATCCACTGGGCAAATGGAAAATCAGTGGTGGGAAAAGAACATTAAGTTTGTGAAGTAAAGTTAGAACTTAGTTTGTCATCTAGGATATTGGCAATGGCTTAGGGATCTGAATAGACTGTACCATTCAGTATAAACTCATAACATTTCTTTGACCTGCTTGTATTCTTTCTAATATAGCTAAAGAGTGTCTTATGATTCTTTGGTGGCAGAGGAAAGCTATACATTCATAACTGGCTTTACACTTAATTGTGCATTTAAGGATTTTGATCATTAAGTGTTTTCTCCTGTTAATGTTTCTGGGGAAATGAATTGTAAAGACAAAGCAGCCTGTTTCTTTTATTGCAAAATTTGTTACTATAAAAGTTCCGCCATGTAGGTTTATTTTCAAACTTGCCACAGTACTTGGAAATGGTGGAAACAGACGTTTATTTTTCTGTTATCTAGAGGACAGCACAATATATATATTTATTTATTTAACATTTGTATACCAGGAAAGTCCAACATAGAGTGCCAGTTTTCAGCAGAGGCCTGGGGAGAAATGCTGCAGATGCATGGCTTTGTAATGTGGGAGGAAACCGGAGCACCTGGAGGAAACCGACAAGAACGCAGGGAGGACATGCAGACTCAACACAGAAGGCACCCCAGCCAAGAATCGAACTAGAGAACCTCTTGCTGTGAGGCGACAACGCAAACCGCTGGACCACTGCACCATTCTAAGATGTAACATAATTTTTTCTCTTTTACCTTCATCCACTGTTAAACATGTTTCATGTAAACACTAAAACTGTACATGTCATTCCTGTCTTGAAACATTAATTTTCTGGTGTGTTCTTTTGTTTCAGCTGAGCAGAGCCTGAAGTGAGTCCTTTTGGATCAGTGTTTTACCCCAGTTATCAATACAGTGCCATCTTTTAAGGCCATTTGTTTATCAGAAGGACACGTCACTTCTGCCTGATGTCTGTGTAGCTGCTCTGTGTGCTTACACTTTGTTTTTCTCTACTCTCGAGGTGACTTTCTTGACATTTATGTCTTGAACAAGTTGGTTATGTCAGAGACCTGATCATCATCTTCGGTGCTATCAGCAAGTTAAGCATAGGTAGCTTTAGAGTGCGGAGTAATCATGTACAAATTCCATAGGTTTCTGGCACAGGTCCTAATGTAAAATGACTACCTGGTTATCAAACTTCTCAACACTATTAGAGCAACAAATCTGCACAAAGCCTAGAATAATGGGGGGGCAAACTATGGGCGTAATTTAAGTATTGCACTTATATACTTAGAAAGCTGCTAGAATAACAGTATTTGTGTTTGCATATGTTTTCTGAAGGATTTGATCTCTGAAATTGAAAATGTATGTCATTATGTAGTGATTTCAATCTTCAGTGATTTGTCAGAAAACCACAAATGTTATGAATACCAGACCAAAATAAGTGGCAAAAATCTGGGCATTCTGCAGAAATCTAGACAGTTGAGAGGTGTGCTTATTGTTAGACTGTAGCAGTGGGGCAGAGAAGCTTGAGAGAGTAGAGGCAGAGGATATGTCAGTAAGGACTAGGTCAAGGATATTAGCATGTCTTCTGGGAGCTGGATTGTTTGGTTAAGGCAAGTGACATTGTTAGTGGTATAAGTTTTCCATTTAATTAAATCCTAATGATCGTTTGACTGTGATAAAACCAGAATGTCCTTCAAGTCATCTATGTATCCAAAGACTAGAAAGTAAAAGAAAATTATTCAGGTAGGTATTGATATAAAATGGCAATTAACTGTATTAATGGTTTCAAATGGAAACATTTAAATACTCTGGCAGTCTTTTGTGGCATTTTTTTAAAGATTTGGTAATTTTAGCTGAGGTTGCATAGTGTGGAATGATTTAAACAAACTACTGTCAAAGTGTGACTGCACATTAAGGTTACATTACAACAGCTGGATTGACAATTAAAATATAACAAATAGTTTTCATTTATAGCTTTGTAACACCATAAATGAACAATTAAAATACTGAAAGTATACCGGAGTGAAGTGTTAAACAGGCAGTGTTACTCTGGATGTGATGGATAATACTGATCCGTGAATCTTTTTAGAGTGAGCATAGCTCATGGTACATTACCTGCAGTCATTGTTATTTTGACGTTTTCTGTTCATTCATTCCTAGAATTGTAGTCCTCTGTTACTGCACAGAGAAGGATCACTTTGCAGGTTGCTTTCAACTTCTTCGCATCATTAGTACTGGAAGATGGGGCATCAGTGCCCATCATATAGATGTTAGCAAACTATGCAGTACTGTAACCTTTCACGAAAGGATCATCAATTTCAATTACTTGCTCAGCTGGAAAATTAGGTGATAAGGTGGGTTTTTGGCTGGGTAAAGCTTTTGAAGACTTTTTTATGTCTTCAGCAATCCATCAGCACTAACAATTGAGATGCAAATCATAGTCAAGATAGCCACGTCAGTGTATGCATCCAGGTCATGCAAAAGCTTTTTTCATTCCCTTGCTGTATTTTGGTTTGTGTCTTGTCATCAATTTAATATTAGACCGTTTTTGTTGGCAGAATGAAAGATTCTATTCATGATATGGATCACTGTTACACCATGAGCCTGAAAAGTTAAGGACAGCACCAGACTTTCTGTCTTAACTGTCTGTCCCAGCCTCTGGCCAAATCGATACAAGTGTTTCCTAGCATTCAAGCTGTTTGAATAGTTCTGTACTCACTAAGAAGCATACCTCAAAACTGTTCAGATTTTCACAGAATGTCCTGTTTTTTGTCTCATATTTTTGGTCTGTTCCTCATAAAATCTTGTGGTTTTGTGGCAAATCACTGACAATTAAAGTCACTAATTAATGGCACACATCTAAGCTTCAGACTTCATATTATTCAGAAAATGCATGCTAACACAAATTCTGTTATTCCAGTATCTTTCTAAGACCAGTATTTAAAATCTGTCCCTATTTTTGGGTGTTTGACCCACATTATTTTAGGCTTTGTCCAAATTTTTTGCACTAAGAAGTTGAAAGGTATGAATTTGGAAGGGTACATGCCTTGGCAACAGAAGGAGGACTGACTTATCTAAAGCAAGTGTGCACTGTCTTTGTTGAAGTAACTTGAATGCTTTTAATTGTAGTATGAGCTGACTGACGTGGAAAGAGTGGCATTAAAAATGGTTTCCTTTGACTTACAAATATAAAAACTATCCAGTCACAAATGTAGTATTATTATCACACGAGGCGTACAAAATTACGTATTTCTGTATAAAATTCATAATCATAGCTTGATTTACTGTAGCAATGTAAAAAGTGATATTAAAAATTATTTTCAACATTACAGTTAAAGATGCAACAGCTGCTTTACCTTTCAAATATCACTGCTTAACATAATGACGTTTGTTATGTAGTAATGTGAACTTAATTTGCTAAATATTTCATGTGCCAGTCCTGCCAATTAAGTATGTTATGTATATGTAAACTGCCTCTCTCCACAATTCATTGTCAAATTCAATCAGATTTATTCTTCTTGTGAATCACCAGTGTGTGGTTGTGAAGTCAGGATTGATAGGATAAAACTGTAAACTGAACAGTCAGTCTTTGTCACATTCTCAACTATAGTTATAAACTTGGTGTAATGAGAGAAACGAAACATCCAAGACTGTGAATACAAGTGACTGAGATGAGGATGCTGTATATGGTAATAGATGGGTACTCTCTGCTGTATACAGTGGGGATCTCAGCAGTCTGGGAGGATCACAAAGTATGGACTGTGTTAGTTCTCTTTGAAATGTCTGAGTTGAGGTGCTTAGAGCATAGTATGAGGATGCCCCACTTTAGGTACTTCACATCACGGCAGTACAAGTCACAGTTCACAAAGAGGGCTCCCTACAACAGGCAGCCTAGAAATGCAGAGGCTACAAAAGAGAAGCTGTGACATTTATTTTTTTTATTTTATTTATTTTACTTCATCTATCTATCCATACATCCATCCTTTGGTGACCAGGTTAGTACCACTAGGCTTGTTGCCTCTTTTCAGGAAAGACCTGAAGTGATATTTATACTGCTAGGGGAAAGTTGTCATGAGATCTTTTACGTCATTTAACTGAACTACCAGCTACTCAATCAGATGGGACATCTGTTTAGCATCTCATCTGAAGAATGGCATACTTAGGAGTGCAGCACCCCTTATGCTGAAATGCAGTGTCAGCAGTCCAGTCACCTGGAGTGTGAATAGAACCCATAGCCTTCTTGTTTTCCAACACCAAAGGTTTAGTGTTCTGATATACTTATGTGAGTAATGTAACTGATAGATGGTGAGACTATCATAATTAATGTATCTGCTTATCAGAATGGGGACACAGCAACAGATGGTATTGTAACAAGTGTTGTACAGACAAGTGAATTTTGATCTGCCTGTACTGACAGAGCTGTTTTACAGAACATACACATTAATGCAGAGCAAACACAAACTCTCTGGACAAGATTGTCAGTACACCAACCAGGGGTGCAACCACACTGGATCTGGTCCTTACTGATATGGGAGAGTGCTGCATAAACCCTAGTGTAATGTCTTCACTGGTAAAGTCAGAAGACAAAATGGTCTGTAAAGTAAAAATAAAACTTGGAACCCAAGCTAACCCTGGGATATTCAGGAACTACTCTAAGGCTAACTTCCTGCTATTAAGTGATAACCTGACAAAATTTCAAGCCCCCATAAACCGAGAACACTACTGTCTATGCAGAACCGTTCACAGAAACCCTATACAGGCATGTTAATAGCTGCATTGAAGCAGCTGTATCCACCAGGAAGAAGTACAGGATTAACTCAAAAAACAAGCCACCCTGGTGGAATCACAAAATCAGTAGGCTGTATAACAGAAGGAAGGATGTTGTTTGTCTTTCGGCTTTTCCCAGTAAGGGGTCGCCACAGAGGAACTCCGGTCTGCTAATGATTGGCAGTAGAGTTTTACGAAATGCCGAGGTGCCAGCTCGACGCCCAACCTTCAACGAAGGCACGGCCATTTACACACGCATGTCTTTCGAACGCTACCCAACCGCGGGGAGGACATGCAGACTCCACACAGAAGGCACTCCCAAGCCCAGCCGAGAATCGAACGGTAGAACCTCTTGCTGTGAGGCAACAATGCTACCGCTGTACCACCACGGCTTCAACAGAAGGAAGAATGTAATGGCAAAAATTAGGAGGTGCAGCACCCAGCAGGATAAAAGCACTCTCATCAAACTCAGAGGACAAATAAAGTCTACCAAAACGAAATTTGAGGTAATTTTGGCCTCCCAACAAAAGGACAACTGCAAGGCATTCTTCAGCTACGTCTGCAACCTCAAGGGCAATATGCAGAGCTCATTGTAAACTGAAACACCTGTACTGAGCCAGAAGATATAGCAAACATACTGGGCTGACAAATTCAACTCCAACTTTGCCATTCTCTGCTTTCAGTCTTCCCTCAGGAAATACCATAAAGTATAACTCCCCCTGCTGTCACTAGGGAACAGGATGTTCATCGTGTTACCCTGCTGCAGTCATCACACTTGGGTTATCCTGTCGTCAGGCGGTCCTGCAGTCGGCCGGATTTCCAAAGTTTTGGTCCGACGTCGGTTGCTGTCGCCTCATCCCTGACGTCAGTGCGCCAGGGGTACATATATTGCAACCGACGCCATTTTCTTCAGTCTTTCTTGTCGCATGGTGCCTGAAGCAGAAACAGTTCGCAAGTGCCGGTCGGCCGACTCCTGAGATTTTCGAATTCGAATTTCAGACCGAAGTCTTCTATAAGTACCCCGTTGGGGAAACTTTTCTTGCCTCAGACCGATGTCAGAAAAAGTTAACAATTATATTTCTTGTGGGTAGCAAATACCTCATAAGGATTTCCATTCTTATTGCATTTCTTGCCTAGGCCCTGATCACGATGTCACTTCTTGTCGTTTTTGTGCTAGATTTAATAAACGTACTATTAAAAGACGATTTGATTTCACACAACACTTTTTTGGTAGAAAATTTAACTATAACATGCCGTCGGAGCTACCGACTACCGGCGTGCACAAAAAGCGCAGGGACAAGGACCGACACCCCAGGCCTAAGCCCGATTCCGAGGCCTCGGTTGATCCGGTCTCCGGTTCTCCAGTTATCAGTGAGGCTCCGACGCAGCCTCTGACTACCGCAGTTCTGGAACCCGAGTCCGCTACAGATATTTTGACGGAATTTACTAGGCCGACGCAGCCTTTTACTTCAGGCCCTTCCGACGATTTACCTTCCAAGGACGTCGGTACTTCTGAAACGCCATCAGTTTCTGAAGGTGTTTTCAGACCGACGACTCTTACAGTCAAAACGTTTTCCAAGTCGAAGACTCCTTCTAAATCGGAAAAGGCTTCATTTCAGTCTCATGTTCAAGGCCCTATGCCTAAGAAACAGATGCTCAAAATGGCTGAAGATTTGATTTCTCTTATCAAGGGTTCACAGCCTCCTCCTGACAAAAGGCCTAGACAAGAGGAAGATTCTGCTTCCTCTGAACAATTGTCTATTTCTTCGGATTCCTCTGAGGACCAAGACTATTCCTTCTCTCCTTATGAAGATTCTGATGCTGAGGACTCTATTCCCTCAGCTTCCCCTCCAGAAGATTACTCTTTTGGGGAAACTTTACACACTATGAGGGAACATTTTCACTGGGAAGGTCAGGATTACTCTGATTCCAAGAAAAGGCTCAGAGAGTTTCTTTTACTCCCCCAACACAGACCTCTAGCCATCCCTCCTGTTTTGGACATTGTGGATGATGTTTGCTTAGAATCCAGTTTCAACCCTGACTCTCTACCTCCTGCCCCGGCCAAGCCTGACAGATACTACAGAGTACCTGATTCCCACAAATTCCTTTACAAAAGCCCAGTAGCTGACCCAGAGACTATCTCCCAGGGTCCCAAGGGGGCTAAGGCTTCCATGGCTAAAAATCCAGTACCTTCTGAAAGGGATTCAAGAGCACTAGACAGATGGGGGAAAAAGGTTTACACCTCAGCCACTTTACCTATGAGAGCACTAAACTCTCAATTTCATATGCTTAAGTATCAGCAATTTCTGATCTCTCAGCTAAAACAAAAGATAACCACCCTACCTCAACAATCTGAAATGAAAGAAGTACAGGATTTGTTGCACACCACCGAGCAGGTGGGCAAACATACCTTACAATGTGGGTTTGATTCTTTAGAGGCCTCATGCAGAACAGCAGTCACTGGATCAATTATACGTAGGCATGCCTGGTTAAAAGAACAAAGTCTGCCTGATCATGTTAAAGCAAAACTACTAGATGCTCCCTTACAGCAGGATGTTCTTTTTGGTGTTAAAGCAGAAGTAGTTTTAAAGAAAATGGAAGATAAGGCGAAATCAATGCAGACAGTCAAAGATTTCCTACAAGTACAACTCCCTCGCTTCAGCAGAAATTGGCCAACAAAAAATTGGTCCTTTCCAGCCACTGACAGACCTCAGAGGGGTAAATACAGGCGCCCAAGGGGCAGAGGACAACCAAAAGCTCAGTATAAGCCTCGCCAATGGGGCACTCCAACCCAGAAGGGAGGAGAAGACAGGTCTCAACCCACCAGAAGACAAACTCAATGACTTGCACCTCAGCTGGCCAAACAAAGCTCTTTTGTCAGCCCCCTTGGGGGGAAAACTAGCATTATTTGCAGACAACTGGCACATGGTCACAAAGGACAAATGGGTCCTAGACATAATTTTACGAGGATACAGATTCCACTTTCACACCTTGCCAATAAAAAGAGGAATGCCAAACCTGCCACAAAATCAAAGGGCAGAGGCTCAAAAACAAATTACAGCTCTCATGGCCATGAGAGCCATTCAAAGGGTACCAACTCAAGAGCAAGGCCAAGGATTTTACTCAAGACTCTTCCTAGTACCCAGAAAAGAAAATGCTTGGAGACCAATTCTGGACCTTTCAATTCTAAACACTTACTTACAAGTTCCCAAATTCAAGATGCTAACACTACAGCAGCTACTTCCCATGTTGGGCAAGGAAGCATGGCTGGTAACGTTGGACCTCAAGGAAGCATACCTGCATGTCCCTATCAGATAAAGTTGCAGAAGATGCCTCCGTTTCATTGCAGGTTCAACCCATTATCAATTCTCTGCACTGCCCTTTGGCTTATCTAGTGCGCCCAAAGTATTTACAAAATGCCTGGCACCAGTAATTGCATACTGCAGACAAAGAGGAATTCAAATATATCCATATCTGGACGACTGCCTCATCCAAGCAGAAAGAAAAGACATTCTCTTATAACATCTGGCTTTTGTGAAGCATCTACTAAATTGTCTGGGGTGCACAGTAAACGAAAAGAAGTCAAAACTAGTACCCTCCCAAAAAATGACATTCCTGGGTGCCAGCTTGGACACAACGGCCCAGAAGGCTTATCTTACACCAGACAAGCAATTACAACTGACTCAATATTTCAAGACAATGGCAACAAAGACCCAATTAACTGCAAGAAAAATTCTGCAGGCTTTGGGCTTCATGGCATCTTGCATTCTGATAATACCATTTGCAAAACTGCATATGAGGAAATTACAGTGGTACCTAAAAAGTGTATGGTCTCAACACAGCCACAGCTTGGACACAGTGATATCTCTCATTCCCTGCCTTCAACAGGAATTTTTATGGTGGGCACAGGCATGTCACCTCAACAAGGGTCAGCCATTCACCTTGTCACAACAGATGCTTCAGACTATGCCTGGGGGGCACACAGGGCAGGACAATGCATTCAAGGCCTATGGACTGCAGAACAAAGAAAACTGCACATAAACCAAAAAGAGATGCTAGCTGTACAGAAAGCTCTGACAGCCTTCAAGGATCTACTACAGCCAGGACAACTTGCAATAAAGACGGACAACACCACAGTAATGTGGTACATAAACAAACAAGGGGGCACACATTCCTACCCTCTTTGCAGGCAAGCAGTAATCTTATGGAACACAGCTCTGGCCTACCAAGTCCAGTTACAATCTCAATTCCTGCCAGGACAGAAAAACACATTGGCAGACTACCTAAGCAGAAACATCAAAGATCCACACGAGTGGAAGCTAGACCCACAAATATTTACAATGATAACTCAAAGATGGGGTCTACCAAATATAGACCTGTTTGCCAGTCCTCAAAACTACCAGCTGACAAAATTTTGTACAAGGACATTCCACCATCAAGCTTGGAAAGTGGACGCTCTCTCCTTCAGTTGGAAAAACCTGACAGCATATGCCTTTCCTCCATTACCTCTTCTCACAAAGGTTCTTTTGAAGGTCAAAAAGAAGAAACCTTGACTGATTCTCATAGCCCCAGACTGGCCACGCCAGCACTGGTACCCGCTATTGAAGAATATGGCTCACAGCCCACCATGGATATTGCCTCAAATACCTCATTTGCTCACGCAGCAAGACAAGCAGATTCTACACAGCCAGATCAAAACCTTAAACCTGGCCGTATGAAAAATCAGTTAAGCATCCCACCAGCCCCTCTTTCACAAGCAGTACTGGATGTTATTCTAGAGGCCAGGAGGCCAAGCACCAGGAAGGCTTACTCGGACAAATGGAAAAGGTTTTGTGCTTGGAACCAAGCTAAAGGCCAAGACACAACTCAGCCTCATATGCCTCACATTCTGCAGTATTTAGCTGAGATGTTGCATAGAGGACTTTCCTTCTCCTCTATTAAAATCCATGCTTCAGCTATTTCAGCTCACTACGACACAAATCCACCTTTATTTTCAAATCCTCTTCTAAGGCAGTTCCTCAGAGGGGCAAAAAACATTAGACCACCTAGAAGAGCCCCTACATCAACATGGGACCTCAACTTTGTTCTGGAAAAACTAACGCTACCTCCCTTTGAACCAGCTTTTTCTGCAGACCTTCAGTTCCTATCCTGGAAGACTGCCCTGCTCCTGGCAATAACTTCTGCTAGGAAAGTCTCAGAATTACAGGCACTTATGGCAGTGGAACCTTTCCTCATTTTTCATCAAGACAGAGTTTCTCTACGAACTAATTCTTCCTTCATGCCTAAGGTGGTTTCCAGTGTAGCTTTAAATCAAACCATCCACGTACCCACTTTCTTCCCCAATCCACAGAACAAAGGTGAGAGACTCCTGCACTCCTTGGACATTCACAGGCAGCTTCGTTACTACTTGGATAAAACTAAGGCTTTCAGAAAAACTGACCAGCTCTTTGTTTCCTATGCTACAGCTTCTCAAGGGAGGGCCATATCCAAGCAAACCATTTCTAAATGGATAGGCCATTGCATACGATTCTGCTATACCCATCATGGGAAACCAGTTCCTCCTACCATTAGATCCCACTCTACCAGGGCAACAGCTACCTCTACAGCCTTTCTCAGGGGGGTTCCTACCAAGGAAATTTTAGAAGCTGCAACTTGGAGTTCTGTACACACCTTCACCAAACACTATCACTTACCTCTTTATTCTAAGTCCAGGGCAGGCTTCACCACTGCAGTTCTGCAGGGCCTCATTGCCTCCACTAACCCTCTATGATGCCTCCACCCTACCTTAGCTTTGGGACTCAACCCAAGTGTGATGACTGCAGCAGGGTAACACGATGAACATAGTACAGTTTTGTACCTACCATAAATGTAGATGTTCGAGTGTTCACCCTGCTGCAGTCCAGGTTACCCTCCCTCCAACCCCTCTGATCTACTGGCTAAATCTTTGCTATGCCTTTCTGATGTATTTGCTTATAGCTGAAGGGATTTTGTGTTTGTACAGTGTTCACACCTTTTGGTACTAATTTGGATCACCTTTTTGGGGGCACCTGACATCTGGGGCAAGAAAAATGAAAGAAAATGGTGTCGGTTGCAATATATGTACCCCTGGCGCACTGACGTCAGGGATGAGGCAACAGCAACCGACGTCGGACCAAGACTTTGGAAATCCGGCCAACTGCGGGACCGCCTGATGACAGGATAACCCAAGTGTGATGACTGCAGCAGGGTGAACACTCGAACATCTACATTTATGGTAGGTACAAAACTGTACTTTCTTAATGCTATAAGGCCAAGAACACTATATCATTGCACCCAGACAATATCCCAAGATGCCTTTTTTTAATTTCTCCAAGTCTTTTGGGTTTCTAATACCATGATGGGAATGGACCCCATTCCTAAGTCAAAGTATGATTTAGAGTTCATAAAGTTTGTATTGTTTCAGTCTTTTATGGTAGCCAGAAGTACTCTTTGGAGCACCCACAATGTGCCCAGTAATGACTCCTGCAATTTGTATGGAATTACATGTATTGGTAACCTATCCAAGTATGATTGTAAATTCTTTTTTACAAGACTTGTTGATCCTGTTACTACTGGAACTGTCTGGATATCTTTCTTCCACACTGCCCTTGTTTCTGCCTGAAAATCCTGGTGTTTTATGACTTTGTGTGTCTCTGTACATAAGACACTGTAGTCACTGGTTGTAGCAATTTCAGTGATCAATGCTACTTTTGTATTCTTTTCATGGACTACTATATCTGGTTTTCTCGCATCTGTTTTTTGAACTGCTGGTAATGGGTGATCCCATGTGATATATTCTTCATCGTTTTCTATGTTTTGTGGCTCATGTTTCCAGTATTTTTCAGCTACTTCATTATTGTAATGTTTGTACAATTCCCAGTGCAACAGTCATGCCACATTATTATGCCTTTCAGTATACAGTCCTTCTACCATTAGTATAACACAACCAGCAACAAGATGTGCAGCTATTTCCAGTTCTATTCTACAAAACCTACATTTGTCTATTTTACCCCATATGTTCAATGGACTTTGTAAACCAATGTGTATGTAGTCTAATATACTGGGCCACCAATATTAACTTTTCGTCTTTTGGTTTAAATTCACTTCTCCTTAATCATTCCTGCATTCAATCCTGGTCAACATGAGACTGTTCTAAGAGTTTTCTATACTTGCAACTATATTTATGCATTTTCCACATTTCTTGCCTTTTCATCTGGTCCTTCACCTTAAATTCTTTCTTTTGTTTTTTGGCACATTCAGTTGCTGCCTGATTTTATCTATGTCTGGTTTGGTTCCCATTCCCGCTTGAGATCAATATGCCATTGCTAAACTAAGCAGGGAAGTCATCTCAGACATATTTTCCTCATGTTTCAAAACTTTCACTACGTTTGGGCCTTGTAAGGTCAGCAGATGCGTATGCAGTCCCACAATTACAGATCTTTACAAGTAGGAGGCCCATACCCCCTTCAGAATGGGGAATGTATAGTTTTGGTATGCACTGATTTTTATATATCATTTGATGAGTATGAAGCATCCTTCTTGTTTTCCCGTCCGACCTATCCAACACCTTTTGGGGCCAGTCAATCACTCCAAAACTGTAAGTTAGGACAGGAAGAGCAAATTTGTTTATAGCTTAGACTTTGTTCCTAGATGTCAACACTGTTTTCAGTAGTAACTTAAGTCTTCTAAAATATTATTTACTAAGTTTTATTCGCATTTGTTCATGTTTTATTTTTTATTCTTCAGTTCCCAAATATTTTTATACTCCCTCTTGCTCAAACTCTTTTATATCACATTCCTGTCCCAAACTGATATTTTATTGGTGCTGGAGCTTTCCTGTTTTAAAGGTTGCTTTTGCTCATTTATCAAGATCAAATTACATTCTTATGTCATCTGAAAAAGTTTTGACCACTTGTAGTTGTGCTTTCAGTTTCTCATCTGATGAACTGTGCAGTTTTAAATCCTATATAAAAAGAAGATGAGAAGTCTTTACACTTTGTTGTTTTCTGGGAGCCAACTTGTAGCCATGACCTAATCTGTTAAGTAGATAGCTTAATGTGTTAAGGGCAAGACAAATGAGCAGCAGTGACAAAAGTCACCCTGGAATATCCCTCTTTAAATTTTTATTCCTGGAATAATAATTTTTTCTTTGTCATGGCTTAACTGCAAAGTGGTTTGTCATTGTTTCATGGTCGCTGTAATATAATTGATCAGTGTGGGGTGTAGCTTATACATTTTTATGCACTCTTTTATACTGTCAGGTGCTTTTCTGTAGTCTGTACATGCTGTACTTAGATTCTTCTCCTTTTTAGAGTTCTCCATTATGACTTTATTTAGCAACAAATGATCCTTTGTTCCATATGACTTTCTTTTATTACCTGTTGTCATCACTGAGTTTTCTTCTAAATGACTATAAATTCTGTCTTCATCAATTCCAGTGTGTAGTTTGTACGTCATTGGAAGGCAAGATATTGAAGGTTATATCCCATGAATCTCTATGGTGATATGCTGCAGAGTAAAACTGGAGTTTTTTGAGACGGTCAGTGTAGGGCATCTGTTTGAGGCCAGTAATCCTCTTTGTGACGTACTTCTATGGCCTTTCCAGCTGCTGCAGATGTCTTGTGAGGTGCATTCCAAAAGGGGCATTGTACTCTATAATGGGTCTAATGAGTGTCGAGTAGAGGGGAACAATGACCTCTTTTTTCCTGGATGAGAAACCTTTTATGATGAGGTGTGCCACCTAGGACTTCCTGACTACTGTGGTGATGTGACTATCAAAGGACAGACTACTGTCCACCTGGGTCCCAAGGTCTCTTATCACACATTCGGTGTTAAGTAGACTGCTGTCTATGTAGTAGTTCATGGGTACAGAGTTTTTACCAAAGGGGATGACAATGCACTTTTTGGCATTGAGCTTGAGGCCATGGCCCTGACACCAGGCATCTGTCTCAGCGAGGCCCTTCTGTAGGATTTCCACATCATTTGGGGACTCGACTATGGCTCCTAGTTTGCAGTCATCTGCGAACTTCATTAGCCAGAGGCCTTCTGTGTTAGCCTGTACTTCAGAGAAGTAGATCAAATATCTTGGGTGCTGTTCTTTTTGTCTTGATTAGTTTTGATTTCTACTTTACGTAAATATTGTATTGTATTAGATCTCTTTTTCTTTCCCGTGTCTATATTTCTTCTTCAGATGTCTCCTACTCGTCATGTTTCACCTTACTGTGGGGACTCGGTCCATCATGATGTGATATAACCTTTGTTAGACTTTCTACACTAAATCCTTCACTTTACAGGTATTCCATAGCTTCAACTTCTATCTACGTTCCCTCTCTGTGATCTTATATTTTTATTGTGACATTTTCCATATCTTTATGCTTTTGCCTGTATTTCTCTTTGAATATCTTTGGGGCTGTCATTTTGTGTTGATTAATTCGGCTTTCTCCTTTGCATAAATATTGAACCATATCAGATTTCTCTTTCTTTCCCATGTCCGTTTTTTTTAGGTAAATTTAGCCTTCTGTATAGCATGAAACATGGCCTGTCAGGCCATGTTCTTTGAGAAGGTCACCAAAGCAATGGATAAGGGCAGAATGGTTCACACTGCCTACCTTGACCTGGCCAAGGCATTTGACACAGTACCTTGCTCAGGCATTGTTGACAAACTCAAGAAGTTAGGTACAAACGCTTATGACACCCAGCGGATAGCCAGCTGGCTCACAGGCAGGATCCAGGAAGTTAGAATTGGGGATTCCATCTCTACAAAGAGGCCAGTCACAAGTGGAGTCCCTTGGGGACTGGTCCTGGGACCGCTCTTTTGTGGCATTTACTTCTCTGAAGTCAAGGCCAATGTCACTGACCTCTAGCTGACTAAATTTGCAGTTGATTGCAAATTAGGAGCTGTCATTGAATCCCACACCGACACAAATGTTCTCCAGGAAGGGCTGACATACACAAACAACTGGTGTCAGAGCCATGGACTAAAACTAAATGCTAAGAAATGCGTAATAGTATCCTTCAGGAAGTTATCCACCCCTGGTAACTGTCATATTGACAACACATCCCTTTGAGTTGATCCAGTAGTCAGGAACCTAGGGACACACATAGTAATCTAACCTTTGACCATCACATGTCTACAGTAGTGAGCAAATCATTCTATGTTGCGCAATTTATAAACAAAGGTATGGCATGTAGATCCATGGAAGTCATTTTCCACTGTATTCTGCATTCATTTGAACTGTCATTGAGCACATTGCCTCCTTTGGTTTGTACCTAACCAGGCATATTCAGCAACTGGAACATCCACAGAGGTTCCTCACAGAAGGCATACAACAAGTAAGTAACATGTCCTTTGTAGACTTCCTCAAGGCCCTATCCCTGTATTCTGTCTCCTACAGCCAGTTGAGGGGAGATCTATGCCTGGCATACAGGGCATTGTTAGAGTCCACTGTGATGGGACCTCCTGCATATCCATAAAACAAACAGCACCAGAATTACCCATTCTAAAGACTTAAACCTTGCCTGTGATATGAAAAGGAGCAGTTGGAGAGACAGGGATGTATCCTACAGACTACCCTGTCTCTGAAATAGGCTACCCATCCATGTGAAGCAGAGCTTCTCCCTAACCTAATTCAAGTGTAACTTGGACAGTTGGATGGGGAATAGGAAGTTCATCCCTAGTTTGGTACCTATATCTCTAATGAACACAGGCAGTCTGTAAATGGTTAATCTCCCAGGCCCCTGCTTGTAAATGTTTCATCTCCCAAGCACCTGCTTACACTTATCAGGAGTACCAGAACTTTTCAGAGATTTGGGATGCATGGCTAGGCTTAAAAAGGTCCTTGTGATTGTTAGCCTAGTAAGCACCTGTGAATCTATGAGCATATGAAACTATCGTCATAATGAAGAGTAATCTTTTGGTACATAGATTCAGGCAATAGCACTGCGACAAGAAAATGATATGGTCTGAAGTTGTCAATTTTCATGTTATCCTCAAAGAATGGGTTTGGTTCTGAACCAACTCTGCTGCTTGCTATAGCTCATGGCAACGAAAAACTCTCAAACCTCCCCTCTACCCACAATACATCTGGTACATTACCCCAGATCTCATTTGCCTCTGTAAGCTTCAGATGAAGGATCCCTGCAATCATGTCCTGATGATGTCTCCTTTGGAGACATCCTGGAAATTTTGAAACAGAGAGGTGGTTAGCAGTCCAACAATCCTAAGTTGGAAGAATATGTGTACCCACAGGCCTTTGGCACCTGACCATCTACCTCTTGGGTGACCCTGCCCACTGATGAACTCATTTAATTGATCTCGTAGTGGGCATGGAAGGCCCCTTATTCTGTTGAGTCAATACCCCTGAGACCAGATAAGATCATTACTGCACCCTCGGATAAACCTTTCTGGACAAAAGGCTTACCAGTAGATGCCATGGTCATAGCAGCAGCCACCAAAAAGGAACTGGCAGATGAAAGTTCCTCTATTCATCCTTCTAAAAGTAAATCCAGGATTATGGATAGGATAGGGAAGTGAGTTTATGCTTCATTGACCTTTTCCTTATGGTCTTTGAATTACCTGGCACACTTACGAGGTTACAGAGGGATCTGATTAAAGAATTTTCAGATACCCTCTCAGGAGCTGTTTCTGACAAGGTTCAGGATTCCATAACTTCTCTGTTGGCCACCCTGACTTCCATATCAAACTTGTCCATGACGCTCATTTCTCGTGCAGTCGAAGGGATGACAAGAGCCATCTGTTCAGGCGTAACCTTAAGGAGACACACCTGGATGCATTTGTGTGACTTTGCAGAACCATTCAAGTCTGCATTTGTCAGTGCTGTCTTTGATGGCACATCCTTGTTTGGGCCTAAAGTTAAAGACATGCTTACTAGTTATAAGAAAGATGGAAAAACCCTTCCTGCAGTGGGTGTACATTTTTCCTCTCCTCAGAGACCAATGCACTGGTGGGAAAATGTGGTTCAAAAAGTCCCAGGGGTCCTTTCCTGACACACGTAGTGACAGCTCCTTCAGGGACAGAGGGTGAGTTCCAATGGTAGGCGCCACCTTCACGGCAGAGGGGGTCTGCGGAACCAAGGTTTCTGAGATTTGTTTTTTGGTAAACCTTTTCAGTGCTCCTGAAAGGAGGCCAGAATGCCCTCCTCTGGAGTCAGTTGGGGTCATTTTTCTCTGCACCAGAGAGCTTGGCTACAAATAACTTCAGACAAATGGGTGCAGGGAATTATATCCAGATGTTATATTATTCCTTTCTCATGGTCTCCATCCTCTTACAAAAATATCCTGGATGTTCCACCCAGTCAAAAGGATCAAGCAGCACTAGAAATTCAAAGGCTGCTGGAAAAGCAAGTCATCCAAGAGGTCCCCCCAGAGCAGATAGGATCTGGAATTTACTCAAGGTTCTTTTTAGTGCCAAAAAACAAGACGGGACTGGAGACCTATTCTAGATCTGAGCAAACTGAAGAAATCAGTTCGTCGAACCAAATTTCAGATGGTCATGGTTCAGTCCATACTTCCGTTCCTGAAAAAGGACAACTGATGTGCTCCATAGATCTTCAGGGTGTGTACTATCACACAAAAATGCACAGGCAATCCAGGATATTCTTAGGCTTCCAGCAGGGAGCAAGTCAGTACCAGTTCAGAGTACTGCCCTCTGGTCTCACCACAGCCCCCAGGGTGTTCACCAAATGCATGGTAGTAGTAGTTCTCACTTGAGAATGCATGGATTCAGAGTGTTTCCTTACTTAGACGACTGGCTCCTTACTGACACGACCAGGCATCAACTCATAGAAGCCAGACAAAAGTTTCTTCAAACATGTTATTCCTTAGGAATAACTGTCAACTATGAAAAATGTCAGCTAGAGCCAACTCAAGTGCTAGAATGTATATGTGGCGTCTGAAACACAAGAACCACCATAGCCTCTCTCCCTCCACAATGACTATGGACAATTCAAACTCAGGTTTAGAGTATAATCAACAAAAACAAAGTGCCAGCCGAACTAATCCTATATACACTGGGCTCCATGGCAGCAACAAAAACTTTTGTAGCTTTGGCCAGGTACCATATGTGGATTCTTCAGTGGTTACTTGCAGCACAATGGTCAGTGCTTACCCATCTCATGTCCACACCAATTTCCATCACCAACATTTGCAAGAAAGATTAGTTTGGTGGGCTCATTCAGAATAAATTTTACAGGGACGTGTCCCCCCCCCCCCCGTCAGCCCAAAGCCATAGTGACCATGGATGCCTCCCTGCTGGGGTAGGGATGGGGGGCATTGCACTGGAAAGGCAGTCCAAGGCACTTGGTCCTTAATAGAGGCCTCACTACACATCAGTGTTCTAGAGATGAGGGCAATGCTTTTACTGTTGCAATCCTTTCAGGACACCCTCTCCTCCAGAATGATTGGGATTCAAACAGACAACATGGCAGTAGTCTGGTATATCAACAAACAAAGGGGAACCAGGTCTTATTCACTATGCCAAGAAGCTCTGAGAATATGGCAGTGGACAATGTCATCAAACCACTTTCTTGTAGCAATGCACATTCCGGGGAAGTCCAGTTTGATAGCAGACAGATTAACTCATGTCCATTCTTCCACCTCACGAGTGGTCCCTCAATCAGAGAGTATCAGACAGAATTTTCTGATCATGGGGCCAGCCTTGCTGTGACCTTTTTGCCACTCCCCGGAACAACAAATGCAGCAGCTATTTTGCCCTGATCCCCCAACTGGGGAAGACGCAAGGGATGCTCTTCTTTGCAGTTTGCCACCTGATTTCCTCTATGCCTTCCCACTAATACCTTTGATTCCCAAATTCCTTCAGAAAGCCATCAGGTTGAAGAGCAAAGTCATCCTCATAGCCTCCTTTTGGCCTCGACAAATTGGGTTCCCCTTCCTTTGGCCTCACCTAATCAAACAACCTTGGACACTGGATGCATTTCCAGATCTCCTGTCCCACCCGACATGCATACCACACCCCAGCATTCATAGTCTCAAGCTGACAGCTTGGTATCTCCACTTCGGTAGTAGCCAGACAACCGATGCTCTCTTCTCCTGTTTGGCACATCCTACTGTTGTCTCATAAACCTTCCACTAGAAAGCTGTATTCAAGCAGATGGAAAAGGTTCGTCTGTTGGGCCCTACAGAATGACATTGACCCCCTTTCAGCCCCAATTCATAAAATTCTCAAATTTTTAGCATTGCTGTTTAACAGTGGAACCTCTGCCTCCATCGTTAAACTCCAACTAGCAGCCATCTCAAACTCCCACCTTGGTTTCAGTGACTCTTCTGTGGACTCTCATAAACTCTGCAAGTGCCTTAAAAGGTGCACTACTGTTAAGACCTCCTTTTAAGGATCCTACTCCACCATGGGTTCTCAACCTGGTATTAATCACTCAGCAACCATTTGAACCTGCCTACACTTGTGATCTTAAATTCCTCTCCCAGAAAACCATTCTCTTAATCACTCTTACTTCAGCTAGAAGAATTTCAGAGATTCAAGCCCTATCATCCATATCTTCATATCTTGTTTTTCATAAGGATAGGGTTTCGGTCAGAACTAACCCTTCATTCCTTCCAAAAGTGGTTTCTGAGAACAACATCAAGTAGTGTATTAATTTGCCCACAGAACTAACCCTTCATTCCTTCCAAAAGTAGCTTCTGAGAACAACATCAAGGAGTGTGTTAATTTGCCCATTTTCTTCAAAACTATTCTAACAAAGGAGAGTATTGCCTACATACTTTAGATGTACACAGACAGTTATGTTTCTACCTTCACAGGACAAAGGTTTTCAGAAAAGTGGATCAGCTTTTCATCTCCTTTTCTCACATTAAGCTGGGACAAGCTGTATCCAATGTCACTTTACCAACATGGCTGGCTAGCTGCATTTCCTTTATATATTCCAAATCAGGTGTTCCCCTACCAAGAACCCCTAAGACCTATTCCACAAGGGCTATAGCTATGTCAGCGTTTTCCAAGCTAGAGCATCCATGAATAACAATTGTGCAGCAATAACATGGGCTAACCCCCATACCTTTATCACTCATTACAAATTAGATCTGGTCTGCAGAGGCAGGGCATCATTTGGCTCAGTGGTGCTTAGGAATATTCTTCCTTAGTCCACCCAGAAAACAAAGTAGCTGGGGAATCTGTCCCATCCTTTGAGGATAATGAAAATTGACAACTTCAGATAAAGAAAGTTATGTACTCACCATAATGTTCCATATGAGTTGCCGATTTTCAAGTAACCTCAACTCCCATCCCCCTACCTAATTTTTTTGAAAGAATGGGTGATTCCTTCCTCATCTCAATCTGTCTGATTATTTTTAATTTTAACTGACCTAGACATGGTCCCATTGGAATTTAGTGTCTGTCTTCCTTATCTGCCTCTTCTGCTTATTTTGTCAGCAAACTCGATCTGAGCTAATATACCAGATGCATTGTGGGTAGAGAGGAAGCTCAAGAGTTTTTGGTTGCCACAAGCTTTAGCAAGTAGCCGAGTTGGTTCAGAGGGCTTGGAACCGAACCCATCCTTTGAGGATACATGAAAATCGACAACTCAGATGGAACGTTTTGGTGAGTACATAACTTCTTTTTCCCCTCGTATGGATTTACCCAAATTGAGAAGCCATCAGACCAGAATGTGCTACTAGTTAGAAGCATAGCAATTCTGCCATTTTTTTCTGTGTTATCACTGGCACTGGGTAATTTGGAATGGCAGTAGTAATTTGAATGGCACCATGCAGTACTGACAGTTATCAGATAGGGACTCAACCAGTCCCCAGTGATTGCAGAATGTTGGAATGATGCCAAAAGCCAACTCTGTAGCATTTGAGCGTTCTTTCAGTTAATGAATTGTGACGTAGTGAAAACAGCAGCATACAGATGTAAAGTTAAAAAAAAACAGGATTGAATAATGTATGTTATGCACCAAGACAGCACTTTTACTAGGAAATCCAGCTGGTTAGAACTCCGAAGTTAGCACAAAATAAAATATACAATGGAAGGAGCAGAACCCGGTCTACTACTATTAGAATCATAGAAGTGAAAGGATAATACTAGCAGTTATTTGAGACTTGAACCCAAGACCTTCATCATACTGCGCTAGTGTCACTGCCACAGGACTAACATGAGCCTATGGACAGATAGGTTTTGAGTTTTTTCCATTGAGACCTTTACCCTTTCAGCATGTTACATTCTTTAATTACCTTATTTTTTATTAGTGAACATATGCTAGAACATTCTTCATGCCCAGATGACCATATAATCTTTTTTTCCTCCAGTTTGCCTGAAACAACTCCCTTTTCTTTTATGCATTTTATATATAATAAACATATAATATCACAACTTTTCACACCATTTTAGCACAGTTAATCTTTATAAATCAGTTTTACACAGTTACATTTAAAGGCAGCATATGTATGTTATACTTTTCATTTTACATGATTTTTATGCAGGTCCTGCTTGGTTCTTTTCTTCTTTCTTCTCATCCTCTTAACAGTGGAAGCTTCCTCCTCTTCCTTACCTGCTACAAACTCCACACTCTCTCCATTTTGCCCTTAATCTTCAAACTTATCTTAAGCAGAATTTCATCAGATTCTGTTTTAAATAAAGATGCATTATTATTTAATACCTTTTCTTCCTTTCTCTTTATCCTCATGTACTGACCAGACATTTAATAATATAAAACATGGCACAACTGCAGGAGCTATCTTTCTTGATCTCAAGGGCTTTCAAACAGTTGACTACAACCTTATCTGAAATTGGCGTCTCTAGTAAGGTGGTTCAGTGGTACAAGAGCAATTTGGCTAACAGAACATTCAAAATTTTGGATCGTTTAACCAGATGTTCATCGTGCTATGCTGCTGCAGTCATCACACTTGGGTTATCCTGCTGTCAGGTGGTCCCGCAGTCGGCCTGAATTCCAAAGCCTTGGTCCGGCGTCGGTTGTCATCGCTTCTTCCCTGACGTCAGTGCGGCAGGGGTATAAAAGAGGCAGCCGACGCCATTTTCTTCAGTCTTTCTTGCCACGCGGTGCCCGAAACATATATCGGGGTACCTCATGGCTCAGTATTAGACCCATTACTTTGCTGTCTTTATGGTAGCAATGTAATTAGTATCTGCTAATGATATTGTCCTAATAAACAAGAATTATTCAACATTGCTTAATATTGAATTACAGTATGATTTGAAGCCATATGGAACTGGTTACTTAAAGATATTAACACCAGTTACGCTACCATAATGTTTAGCACTCAGAGAAAACTTAGTAACATGCATGACTTTGAAATTATTGACCCCCTAAATTCTCCACTCCCTATCATCTCACAACAGAAATACTTGGGAATTATTATTGATAAAAATCTGTGCTTCTAGTTTCACTTTGAATCTTAGATGATCCAAATACTTCAACTCACGTAGCCTACAAAATCACTAGCTTAACTATATAGATGCCTGACGTGCCATACTCCTCAGTGTTCCTGTTATATACCATTGCTGTCGAGCTCAAAACACTTCAGTACTACAAACTGCTGAGAATAAGATTCTAAGGTCTGTCATACTAGTAAGTAATCAAGAACACCCTTCATCATTGTCAATGCCAGCAGGTGTCTCCCTGTCACCACTAGGGCCACTCATTTACTTTACACCTTATTCTACAAGCTTGTAAATAACAGCTACTGTCCACTGTTATTTAGCAGACTGTAATTTTGGAGCAAGCATATTCCATGAGAAATAAAAAGAAGTTATGTCTTACCGTAATGTTCCTTCTGTGTTTTCGATCTTCACTAATCCTTGACAGTGGGCTCGGTTCTGAGCCTCAGAACCGACTCTGCCATTATTCCAGCTTCTGCCTTCCAAAAACTCTCGCGCTAAGCTCTACCCACAATGCTTCTCATCAATTTACCTCAGATCGAGTTTACAGGCTATAGTGACAGATAAGAAATAATTGATAAGAGACCATATCTGTGTCCCTCTTATGAAGCCAGTCTTTGGAAATATTTGATCCACCAAGAGTTTCAAAGGTAGGGGGAAGAAGGGAGGGAATGTCAAGAATTAGTGAAGATCGACAACACAAATGGAACATTATGGCAAGGCATAACTTCTTTATCTGATGTCAATCTTTACATAATCCTTGACTGTGGGGCAGAGTCCCTAGCTTCCTGAATCTTGGGAGGTTGCATGGAAGAATATTCCTGAGCACCATCAAGCTGAATGATGCATGTCCCCTAGAGACATGGTCCAGTTTGTAATAAGTAATAAAGGTGTGAGGAGATGCCCATATTGCTGCTGCACAAATATCATCTAAAGAAGCTCTGGCATGAAAAACTGCAGATGCTGCTACAGCTCTTGTTGAATGTGCCATTACAGGTCCTGGTGGGTGGAGTCCTCTTCTGTTGTAAACAAATGTGATACAGTCTTTAAGCCATTTCACCAGGGTAACTTTAGATACTGGATTGCCTAAAGATACTGAAGAAAAGGCAATAAATTATTGGTCAGATTTTTTTAATATCCTTTGTTCTGAAATGTAATTGCCCGAGTACATCTCGTAAGTATAGACAGTGTTCTCCTTTATTGGAAAAATTGGGAAAAAAGACTGGGAGATGTAAAGCCTGATTGATGTTTGACTCAGAAACAACCTTTGGTAAAAAGGAAGGATTAGTCCGGAGGGAGACCCTGCAGGACAATGTATTTCCGATATTCTCCTGGCAGACGTGATTGCTATTAAAAATAATGTTTACAAGGACAAGAATCTTAAGTTACAAGTTGCTGATGGTTCAAAAGGGGGGAGAAGTAGTAGACTGCAGTACCAAAAAGGCTTTATAGAGTTTATGTGACATAAGTGATGAACATTGAAGCCAATATGAAAGTTAGAATTCGCAGCCGGATGCACCCAAATCATAGAGGCTGATGAGCCAGACTCCTAGAGTAAGGCTAAGAAGTCCAAAACTTTATCCATAAATGCTGAATATGGGGCAAAATTACAGTCTAGCGACCACTTGGTAAACTTTAGGCTCTTGTTATGGCACAGTTTTCGAGTTGAAGGTTTATGGTGGGCTAGGATGATGCAGATGAGGCCATAGGAAGGGAAACCAAACCTGTTGAGGCCAGAATGGGGCAATGAGATTTATTCTATTCTTTGGCATGCTGGCTTTCTATAGAAACTGACATATCAGTAGAATCAGTGGAAAGGCATGCAATAAACTGGGGGTGGGGGCAATCGTGAAGGAGAGCGTCTTTGGGTGACTCCCTGCAAGGGGGGGGCGGGGTTAAGGCAAAGTAACTGCTGCACTTGTTGTTCAGAGGGGATGCAAACAAGTTGCAGCAAGGTTGGCCCCAGTAACGGAATATCTTGTCCGTCACCACTGGATTGAGAGACCGCACGTGAGGCGTGAGGATGGTTCTGCTCAATTTGTCTGCGATCACGTTGGAGCTCCCCAGAATGTGTGTTTCTATCAGAAAACAGTCGGAGGAAATTGCCTATTGCCAAACTCTGAACGCTTCTCGACAAAGAGGGTAGGACCTGGTTCCCCCTTGCTTGTTGATGTACCAGACTACTGATGCATTGTCTGTCTGTATTGTAGTTGTTCCCAAGGGGTGGGTGTGTTGAAATGCCTGCAATACTAAGAGCACTGCCCTCATCTCTAGGACATTGATATGCAAGCTGGCCTCCAGCTGGGATCAAGTGCCTTGGACTGTCTTTTCCAGATAATGCCCCCCCCATCTGGGACGCATTCGTGGTCACCATGAAATGGGGTTGAGGAAGGACAAAGGGACAGACCGATAATATCTTGTTTGATTGAAACCACCAACTCAGGTCTTTCTTGTAAGGATTGAGGATCAAAATCAGATGGGACATCAGTTGATTCAATAAGGAGTATTGGGAGGCCAGATGCCACTGAAAAATTTGTATATATCTTGCCAGGGGAACTAGACTGATAGAAGCTGCCATTGACCCTAGAGCCTGTGGAATGAGTCTTGCTGCTACTTCTTGCTTCGAATGACGTGACTCACTTATGATCTGATCCTTTGGAGCCTTTCTAGTGGAAGTGATGCAAAGGCAGTGACTGTATCGAGCATAGCTCCAATGAATTCCAGATGTTGTGATGGTTCTAGATGGGATTTTTCATAGTTTATAGTGATTCCTAAGCAGGAGCAAAAGAGAAGAGTGCAATCTCATGCCTTTAGTAGTTGACGCCTGATGCCAGCAGTAAGGAGCCAATTGTATAGCTATGGAAACACTTGGAATCCTAGCAGTCTGAGATGGGCTGCTACCACTGCCATACATTTGGTGAACACCCTGGGGGCTGTGGTGAGATCAAAGGGCAGTGCTCTGAACTGATAGTGACTGGCTGCCAGCTGGAAGCGCAATAATCTTCTGGACTGCTTGTCCACTTTTATGTGGTAATACGCATCCTGAAGATCTGTTGAGCACATCCAGTCATCTTTTTCCAAAAAAACCAGAGGAATAGACTGAACTAAGACCGTCCAGAATTTGATTTGTTGAACTGATTCGTTGATCTGACTGAGATCCAAAATCGGTCTCCAGTCCCTTGTTTTCTTTGGCACAAGAAAGAATCTTGAGTAAATTCCGGTTCTTCTCTGGTCTGGTGGGACTGCCTGGATGACTCTTATGTAGAGCAGTTTTTGAATTTTTAAGACTGCTGCCTCCCTGTACTGGGTGGAACATCTGGAATTCTTCTTGGTCTTTTTGGTTCTTCTGAAAGGGGAATGTTGTAACCTCTGGTAATGATCCTCTGCACCCATTTGTCTATCGTTAATTCTAACCAGGCAGATTGGTGCAGGGATAATTGTACCCTGACTGCCTCCAGAGGAAGGCAATTGGGCCTCCTCTCAGGAGCACTAATAGGAGTTACATGGGAAAGAGTCTCTAGAACCCTGATTCTGCGGGCCATTTCTGCCTCTTGAACGGCGTCTTCCATTGCTACTCCTCCCTCTGCCTCGGGGGAAGTCATTGTCACGTGAGTCCTGGAAAGGTCCTTGGATCTTTTTGAACCATAGGCTACCACTTCTCTGGTTCCTCACATAAACACATCCAGGCGTGTCTCCTGATGGCTATGCCTGAACCTGCTGCTCTTGTCATCCCTTTGGCAGTACAAGTAATGAGCCTCATGGACAAATCTGAGATTGATTCTAGGGTGGCAAGCTGAGAAGCAGCTTTCTCTCACACTCCCTCAGCTGCTGCTTCTGAAAGTGTACCTGAAAGCTCATTAATCAGATATCTTTGAAGCCTGGTAAAATGTGCCATATAGTTCAAGGACCTGAGAGTGAAGGTCGATGAAGCATGTACCCCCTTCCCAAATCTATCCATCATCTTAGACTCTTTGTTAGGAGGATGACTAGTAGGACATCAGCAAGCCCCTTTTTAGTGGTTGCCACAACCACCATGGCATCAATAGGCATACCTTTGGTCCAATGTTGCTCATCTATACGGGCAGAGAGAATGTGATCAGGCCTCTTGGGGATTGGCTCAATAGTGTCAGGTATCTTCAAGGCCCACTGAGCAATCAACTTAATAAGACCGTCAGCGGGCAGAGAAATCCAAGAGGTAGAGAGCTGGGCACGAAAAGCATATAGGTATACCGATTCCTCTAAGGTTGAGTGGTAGTCCAGCCACCCCTCTGCTTAAGGTTTTCTAGGATATCTGCGAGGGAAATATCTTCAGGGGGTGACTTAGGGGAACATTCCCCTTCGTTGAAATCAGTATCTTCTGTGAAGGACTCTTAGGGGAGTCCAAGTGCTTCCTCTTGCACTTTTCCTTCGAAGGTACCTCTTTGGTGGGGTGCTCTGAAGAGGTTTCCGAAGATGATATAACCTGAGAGGTCTGGTCCTGAGACTTTTGTGCCTTCCCACAGTGGACAAGGCCCTTTCCATAGCCTGGAAGACAGGTCCCCCATAGAGGGATGGGAGTCCGGAACTGAAATAGACTCCTTCAGAACCGTGGTCCCATCCCACACCGAGGAGGCTGCCCCCTACATAAAAACCAGGGCTGAGCTTACATATGCCGATGCACCAAGGGGCATGGAAGGCTCCAAATTAATCAAAATCAAACCCTGCCCCCCAGAATCGGCAGTGAAGCCCTGACCCCGGAAGGTCTCTGGTTCAGAGGAACCGTCCAAACTCAGTGTAACTGTCGGTGTAGGAGAAAGAGCTCTGGCTGGCACCAAAACAGTCAAAGCCGGAAAGGTCGGCACCAGGGACTCTGAAATCTCAGCTGGCATCGTAGGAGGAATATGGGTGGGGGTAGAAGAATGCAAGGTTCCAGTGCTAACAAGGCTAGGAGCCATGGATGGAGGTAATCCCCTCACCATCAGGAGCTGGTCCACCAGTCTCATAATATCTGACTCTGACAAACTTTTGGTGGACCAAGTAGAAGAGGCAGACGGAGACCTTGGCGGCCATCTCTCCAAAAAAGGACTTAGAGGACAGTCCACAAATGGATCTATTGGTGGGGGAGTAGGTTGTGCAAGGTAAAACTATTACCTGAGGGTCCTTCAGTACTGAAAGATCTGTTGGTACCGAAGGGAGTGTTGTCTGCACTGATGCTGGAACTGATGAGGTCTGTGCCGACGGCACCAAGGGATGAGAATCTTTGCCCACCGGTGTCGAGGAGGCTGTCGGCATGATAGGAGATTTAGTCAGTTTAAAAGGCGGTTCTGAGGGAGCTGTCGAAACAGAGTGACTCCACTTTTTTGGTCTAGAGGAAGAGGTTGACGAAGAGGAGGAATTGGCTTCTGTCTTTAGACCAGATATTTACTCTTCAAATTCCGACTTAAGGCCTTTCAAAATTAATTTATTTTGAGCTCTATCAGGGTTCTGGAACTGAACCCATGACAGATCGCGCAGTCTTCCTGCAGGTGGACCACACCAAGACAGTACACACACAGTGTGTACTTCTGAATTAGGCATTTTTCTATCTCACTTTTGACACCTCTTGAAGCCAGAGGTACCTTTAGAGGGTTTGTCAGTCATATGAAAAAAGTAAGGTGACCTTATACACACACACAGACTTTAGAGTAAGCAAAGACTTTTTAGAAGTATCAGAGAAAGGGAAAAAAGGAAAACTACCAACAGTGGTATATTAGGTGACCCTAAGTTAAAAGGGGAAGACGTACCAACAATGGTACTTGAGCCTACCTAACGGTAAAGGAGAGAAGAAAACACTCTCACACACACTGTAAAGGATATCCAGTGGAACAGGGTAGTATAGAAAGAGATAAAACACAAAATTTAGAGACTGGATAGTAAGAAAAATCTGACTTACAGTTTGAAGAAAATCTAAAGCTTAAGAGAATGGATTGAATGTGTCTAACACTATGAAGCTGCGAAAGAGATGTGGGGTAATTTGGTGAGGAGCATTGTGGGTAGAGCTTAGCTCAAGAGTTTTTGGAAGGCGTTAGCTGGAGTAATGGCCAAGTCGGTTCCAAGGGTCGCAACTGAACTCACAATCAAGGATTATGTGAAGATTGACAACATCAGATCAAGGGCTTGCTTACTGCAGAGGCTTCCCTTCGGACTTACCACTTGTGAAAGAGCCTTCTCAAAGTTAGTGCTAACATTATGGAATGTGATACCTGAAGATATTAGGGCAATAGCTGAGCTTCTGCCCTTCAAGGGAACTCTGAGACTACCCAGTTTTGGAAAACAATTGTAACTGCTTCTTAAATAATGGTTTGCTGGCATCTAGTATCATTCACAGACAAATAATTCATCATTAATAGCTGCAACAGTAGTTACAGTTGCTCTAGACCTAAAGTAAATAGGATGCAAGATTTCATCTCCTAATAAATGCTTTATGACTGGTTCTGTTTCTACAATTGCTGTTGCTGTTCTTAAACTTTTTGTCAGCTTTAGATATATAGTGTTGATGGCATTACTTACTTACAGTACCTCCCCCCAGGTAGGGCTGTGCATTTGTGGACGTGTCCTGCTTGATTGACATCCAAGTGTGATGTGATACCATATGCAAATGCCACACAACTGACAGACATGCAGACTTGCAGATGACATTATACATACAAGGTATTGTACTATAACGTATGCAAATGGAGAAATTTTTGAGATTTCAATTCAAAAGACTTTGTAGGCAAATAAGTATTTGTGCTCAAAATTAGAATATGAGCAGCTAAACCTATGCAGTTAACATACTTATAAACAATGAGCTATTTCATGCACAGTACCCTTTTTGGTATTTCAGGCTGTCTAAAACGGCATGGCAGTCTGTACATGCTGGCCAACCACTGGAAAATGTTTTAAAATACAGTTACATTTTTTTCCAGCCCTGCTAACTGCACTTGATGTTGGGTCAAAAAATTTACTTCTATTAAGTCTGTGGTCACTTTGTTGACATCTTCATGCATTGAAGACCACAAGTTAAACTAAATGTTATCCCATGTATATGTTTTCGAGACTTTTTGTCTCCTTTGTTGGGTATATTATCTAATTTTAGTTAAAAGTACGCAGTCTTTTTCTACTTTGCATGAATAGTTTGTTTTCTGATTTTCTGTAATAGTTACTTAATGAATATTAATTAGGTTCCTGCCAAGATGTTCATCAGTATTCATAAGGTATTCATCCACATAATCAATTATGTAGTGGTGGGCAGGGTTTGGCAGGATTTGCCCTATTGACTGCCCTTGACTTGGTTGCTGCTTTAGTTCTATCAACCATTGATTGTAATGTGTGTTCAGTCTGTTAACTTATATTTTATTACCCTAAGTATCACTGTGCACTACTATAAATTTTTACTGTAGTCTAGTATGTTAGACCAAATATGTGTATAATATCATCCACTGAAATTTCAAGTCAATGATGTTCTTATTACTCTACTGTTTAGAATGTTGCTTTATAATATTTTCATTCTGTCTTGTTGTGCCTTCTTTTCTGAATGTTCCTTGTAATGTTTTCATTCTATCTTGTCTTGCTTGCATGGCTCGTGTCATGGCCAAAAAGGTTCCCTGAACAAGCCCATCTGTTAGTTAATAAAGATTAAATAAAATTAAAAAAAAAAAACATGTTCTGCATTTACAGTATTGGGAAACAATTTGTTTTCACTTTATTTGTAGCCTTCTCAATGTCTTTATTTGTTTCTTCCACCATGCCTTCTTCAGACTGTATGTCAGTCTCCTCAGTTGTAAAATGATAGTCAAACAGGAAATATCCCTCATCTTGACACTTTATAGCTTTCAAAGCACAGTCCTGCTGTTTTGTCTCTGACTGCACTGTTTCAGAATTCATTCACTAAATATTGAATGTCTCCACCAAAAATAAAAAAAGGATTTTCACTTAGCCCATTACCTCAGCGCTCCATTCTTATCATTGCTGATAAGAAACATATTGTCTGTTCCTCAATATGTAATGAAAACCAAAACTCCCTACCATCAATTGAAATACCACTTTCATTCTACACTTTCTTAAAGTCATATACTATACTACATACCTCTTTAAAGTACAATTCTATGTGTATTACCTGTGTCATCAGTTCTAAACTGTTGAAGTTGTGTGTTCCCTGTAGACTCAGATCATTATTTGCATAATTGCTGCTTAGCAAATTGTAAGTTAAAAAAAAAAAAAAAAAAAACTGCTGCCGGTCCCTTCCCCAAAGGTATTATCAGTTTGAATTTGTTGCACTTTAAATCTCATATTTTTATTAAACCAGCCAAAGCCACGTACCTGTCAAGTTTATTATCTACTTTAGCTCCTCACCAAAGGATTTTTTTTGGTAAAATGGCAATCCCTGCGTCTCTCCCAGTACTGCATAGGTTCTGTCCTTCTTGAACTTTCTTCCACCCCCCCCCCCCTCCTCAAATCAGTTGTGAGTTTTCATAGATGCATAGGCAAGCACTAAGCTAGCTGCCATTGTGGGTCACTTGAAGCCTATCCATCTTCCCTTTTAAAGGTGAGAATCTAACCATGTACCTTGTGTCTGTGAGGTAAATACCATCACCATTATATCATCCCCCATCAAAACGCCATTGTGCACGACACTTTTGAGATTATAGGCAAATAATAAGCAAAACAGTCTGCAAACAGTTGCACACCTGGCCAATATCTAGAAAGTGACAGTGGTGGGAATCAAACCCTGTACCTTGTGTTTGTGAGGTAAACACTAACTGTTATACTAACCCCCCAACAAAAAGCTATTGTGCAAAACATGTCTGGGATTGTAGGTAAATACTAGGCAAATCAGTCTGCAGACTATCACATGCCTAATCAGTAACCAGGAAGTGATAAAGTTGAGAATCAAGCCCTGTACTTTGTGTCTGTGAGGTAGATACCTTAACTATAATGTCAAGACCAAATCTCTGAGTTCTTTCACTAGTTGCACAGAAAGTAAGAGCAGAGGAATTATCCATATTATTTGCTATTCTGTGAATTATCAGCACTTAACCAGTTGCAAAAAAAAATGATCAAGAGCATTGCAACATAAAGAAATGTATTCACTGGGTTCAGCAGTTAGCATCTCTCTTAGTACTTTATTTTGCAACCCTTTTTGCTGCAATTCAGTTGTAAAAATTCCATCACTGTCTTTATCAGACAAAATCATCTCTGACTCAGTCTGCACTTCAACTCCTCTCACAAATGTCTTTCTTCTTCCTCCATTTTTGTGCCACATCACCCTACATAGACTAGAGAAATGTCCTTGCTGTCCTGACTAGATTTCTCTTGGTCAGTATGAACATCAGTTTGTCTCACCTGAAAATGGTATTTGTAGCAGACTAAAATAGTCAACAAAATTAAATAAATACATTATTAGTGACATAAGTAGTGTTATAGTTTTCAAGAAACTTGATTTGAGATCTGGATTTTATTTATTAGAATTACATTCAGATGGAAAAGTGTTGCTGCATTTTTAACTTAACTCGCACAAGTCTAATGAGGGACAGTGACTAAAAGTGTCATACACCAGGTTATGCAAGGGATGCAAAAATGTAAAGTAAAATTTCAGTGATGATTGTATTACTTTTGACAGAACATGAGCTGAAAGTAATCTCAGTCCTTGATTATTTAAAAAAATTTGTTTAAATTCTATAGTTATATATTTGGTCTAATAAGGTAAACTTTCAGTTTTGAAACATGTTGTCGTGTGACAGTGTCACAAAAGGAGATACTGCCAGCCCAGCTATCTGGAATTTTGTAAATAATTATATGTTATTTGTGAATAGTAACATACTTTATAGAGAAGTGTATTAACATGATTTATATAGAAGTGCAACAAAGAGTGATACTGCCAGCACAGCTGTCTGGAATTTTGTAAATGGTTATGTGTTATTTGTGAATGTCAATATGCTTCATGTAAGATGCTTGTATTGCAACCTTATTAGAACTGTATGTTATGTGTACATCAAACTAGGTTTGTACAGACATGTGTTGAAAAAGGTTTCTACAGTACTGAGCTTAAAGATGTATCCACAGTGTACCCTACTGGAATAGAAGAGAAATGTATCTACACTATTGTAATTGTTTAAGTGTACATATTTTACAAGGGAAGCTGAAATACAGAAGGTTAACTTGCAAAACTTTAGAAAATAATTGAAATTAAATTACTTTATGGCTGGGCCATAATAAAAGGATGTTATCTTTCAATTCCAATACAGTAACAGGCACAATGTCTAGAACTAGAAGTATTCTGTATTGTCTTTAAATGTGGAGAAATGTAAATTTTTTTTTACGACTTCCACCATTTGCCAAATGATCTGAGGTCTGTATATTTTCGCAGGTGGATGCGAAGTGCTGCTAGCTTTCAGCAGCGGGGGTTTTACCTGAGATAGAGTCAGATGATAAGAAATTATGTCATTCTGCAAGCTATCCCAACAGTAATATTTGAGATATTAATTTGGGAAGTCTGTGAGAGAGAGATAGCATTCTTTGTTTTGTCTTTGACCTGGCAAGCTCCATTCATCACCCATCTGCCTTGCTTGTTATGAGTACGTAAGCCTAGGCAACAGTGTAGTTCTCTTAAATTTCAACAGGAATATAGTGAAGCATAGTTTAGATGTTTTTATGTATTTATTTGAGACTGTCCTGCAATGTTGTTTTTAAATATTTCCTGTGATTTTGAACTCTGACGTTACTGTGTGTGTGTGTGTGTGTGTGTGTGTGTGTGTGTGTGTGTGTGTGTGTGTGTGTGTAATATTTAGTATTATCTTGTTCTTTTAATTATTATTAAATATATTTAAACCTTTCATTGTGGCTGGTCTGTCTAGACATATCTAAGCTCTGAGAGTACTTGCATATTTATTTGGTAACACTGTGTAGGCCACTCCTAATAGCCTTGCTGTTGGTCAAACTACCATTTGTATTGATAGTAACATTACAAAGTAAGATTGAACACCCTTTGTTAAGGGCCTTAAAATAGCTGGGTACTACCTTATAGTTTGGGCAGAAGGGGGCATAGCTAGTAAACGTGTGCTAGCCTTTCCCAAGGGTGGGTGGATGGGTGAGTGTGTGTGTGTGTATGTGTGTGTGTGTAACTCAAACGTCAAAGAGTGTGTGTATGTCAGCTACTTGGGCAGGGACACGAAGCACTGGTTGGACAGAGAGAGGGTGCAGGAGGTCTTGGCTTGGTCACTCAGCTGAGATCTCAACTCTATAGCTGTGCCAGCGAGGAGTCATATTGGGGATCTGGAGAAAGAGAGAGAAATCAGCCCCGGACTGACTGTGGTCTCTATGTGCTCTTAAGGGAAATTGCACTTGAGGCAGTGAGCTGCATCTGGAAATACTGTGTGTGTACCTGCCATCCTCCCAATGTACATCTCCCATTGTTGCCAGTGGTGAGAATTGATTACTTGATTACTGGGCCAGTGTCAGGGCATCACAGACAGGTTTATTAAAAACCAGGTTATACTGAAAGATGTATTTTATCTTGTTCATTAAGCAAGCACAGGGTGTTTGTTATTGTGGAAGTAACAGTGGAGGGCCTCTATTCCCCTGGAAGGGTATTTCCACAGTGACACACACACTGGAGGGCATTATTTTGCTTAGAGAATGGGCTGTCTGTAAAATTGTTGTGTTTTACTTACTTATTTTTTTTTATTACTATGTTATTTTTATGTATATTTTTTATGTAAAATAATTCCTGTGCGAAAGGTTTTAAACTGGCTGTAGTATATATTAATGGTGTTGAAGAAAGCAATTTACATCCAAAATATAACACTTGAAAAAATACCTTACTCCTAAAACGTTTGGTTTGTTGCCAGTCATTGTTGATAGAAGTTAATAATAATGACAGACATTTGAGTTTCAGACTTTTATTTCCTTCAGAAAATTCAAGCTAACACAAATCTAAGCAAGTTTGTAATTTTATAAGAACAATAATTAAACCTGTTCCTATTTTTGTACCTTTGTTCCCCATGTATTTTAGACATTATCCAGATTTCTTTAGCTGAAAGGTCCAGAGGTATGCAAACCTCTTTACTGCTACCAGTGGTCGATTTCATTCACTCACTCTCTCTCTCTCACACAGACACACACCTGCTCTGCTTCAGAAAATGTGTGCTAACACAAATCATTTAAAACTGTACAGAATGTTTGCAGAATGTCCAGATTTTTGTCTCATATTTGTGGTCTGTTCCTCATATAAATGTGTTTTTTTGATAAATCAATTGGATTATCTAAAGATTAAAGTCACTAAATAATGACATACATTTGAGTTTCAGACTTTATATCCTTCAGAAAATGCATGGTAACACAAATCCTGTTATTCTACCAACTTTCTAAGTTTATAAGAGTAATATTTAAAACGTATCCCATTTTCTGTGCATTTGTCCCCTCATTATGTCAGACCTTGTCCAGATTTCTTGTGCTAAGCAGTTGAGAGGTATGTCAAGAGGTACGCAAACCTCTTAACTACTGCTGCTTCCAGGAGATTGCTGGATCAATCTCACTCTTCAGTCTGTGTGTGTGTTTCTCTGTCTCTCTCTCTCACACACACACACACATACACACACACACACACACACACATACACACACACACACACACACAGTCACTCCTACATTCATGCATGCATTCATTCACACAGACAGAAACATAAACACACATAACACACACACACACACACACACACACACACACACACACACACACACACACGCTTTAATTTATTTTTTCTTTCTTATTTTACACTCAGTAAACAGCAAAAGCTGTGCTAAGTGAGCATAAAATAATGGTGACAATTATTTTTTTCAGCCTGAGCTGCCTGGCAGTTTAATATGCTGCCATGAAGCGGCAGACTCATTTTTACAGCGAGCATTACCTGTAGATTAACGCCCTGCTGGAGAATGTTCATTCTCCAGTCAGGATGCAATCTACAGGTTGCCCATTCTCTAATGCCTTTTTATCCTACTTTTTATGGTTTCTTTTGGTATTGTTCTTGCAAGCTGGGAGTATCTTGACTCTGCATAAACAGCCCCAAGGAAGGCAGATGCCCTTTATAAGCTCTTAGTAAAGTGTGTAGAATTACTTATCAAGTCCTTGAGCTGACTTGTAATATGATTTCTTTGGTCCACCATAGGTCAAAGAAGCTATGACACAATTACTCTGTTGCTTGACCAGGAGTCCAAATCTTTGGACAGAAGTAGTAAGACTTTATACTCCCCTGTCATGTTCAGGCTTAGAACCCTCTACTGTTCATTTCACCTGTTCCAGCTCTCTGTAGTATCCAAGGCACTGTTAAACCTAAAAGAGCTCCCAGAGCATCTCATAGAGTCTGAGCATAGAAAGAGCTCTTGTGGAAAACCTTGGGACATCTTCTAAAATGGGATACCATTTGTCCAATTGCAGTCTTGACTGTGCATGTGCTATAGTTTGGACCATAGCCTAGAGTGTGTGTCTGGGCAAGATCATGCAGCTGAGGATGTTCCCCCTCCTTTTAGGAGGTACTCAGAAATAGCATTCTGGATGTCCATTTCTGTATGAACTTTCTTTTCAGCCAGACCTTACAGTACCTGGTTGATGACCTCCTCAACCAAAGTTGAGAGGGCCTTTTATGATGACAGTTCTTTCAACTTCACTTGTTTTTCTAAGCTCAGCCAAACCTAGAATCCTCTGTACCATATGAGGAAGATACTGAAGAATCTATCTGTTCCTGCCCCATCAGTTGCTGCTAAGTTCCTCAAGAAGGTGATTCTGTAGGTTGTGTTATTGCAGTGCTGACTGTGAGATCTTCTGTGGGAGGCAGTTTGAGTTTGCACAGACTCAGCAAACCATCATGAAGGGCCAGTGGGTTCTAGACATGGGCATTTTCTGCCACGTCTTGGCACTCATAGGTACTCCCCCTGAGATATCTAATCTGGTGGGCCAGTCCAGCTCAGTAAAGCTCTTATAACTGACTCAGACTCTGCTGTAAAAGGGGTCCTGTCCTGTATTTGGAGACAGTTATTTCTGCCCCTTTCTGATCATAATAGAGGAAAGGAGGGTGTCCTCACCAACTTCAACAAGCACATTCAGTGTGTCAGGTTTCTGGCAATGACCCCTCAGGGTTTCATACCATTATTCCAAAGGATGGCTGAATGGTGTTTCTGGACTTGATGGATGTTATTTAGCATATCAGTATTTGAGAACCACACAGAAAATTCCTCTGGTTAACTTTGAGTGAGCATCATTTTCATTATAAAGTGTTGCAATTTGGGCTCTCTTCCTTACCCCATACCTTATTAAGCTGTTGGCTATGGTGTCCAAAGCCCTGCAGGGAAAGGATTTCCTTTCTGTGAAGACTGGCTCCTTATCAACCCTGCAGTGACTCCCTGGAAGACCTTGTTGGTGGGTCCTTTTTTAGTTGAAGACCCTAGGGTGACCATAAATTGAGAGAAGTTCTGTGGGACTCTTGCTTAGAATTTAACCTTCATAGACTTGGAGCAGGACAGTTTCCAGTGCCTGTCATTTCTGGTCTTGGAAAAGACAGAGGAGTTCATGACTCTAGCAGTCTAGGTGAGAATACAATATGTGGTTCTGATGTGGATTCTTATGTTTTTTATTCTGAGCCTGGTGGCTGCTGTTACCTTTTGCATGCCTAAAGATTTTAGTGTTGGAGTCGACTGTGACGTGTCAGGGACTTCAGAGTCGAGCAAGCCTTATAAACCTTTTTCCAGTGTCAGACCCTGTCAGTAAGCCTAGAAATTTTTTTAACTTTATAACAGGTCTTCACTTTATTTTCTCTTTACAAATCCAGCACAGATTCTGATTACCATGGCTTCACTATAGAGTGGAGAGCATACCTAGCTCCAGCATGGCCAGAAGGTTTGTTTCCCGTGGAGAATGAGTTTCACATCAGTCATGTGGTGCTTATAGGCAGTTCTCATGGCCACAGGCGTCTGGGAGACAGTTGTTTCTGGGCCTTTCCTTATCTGATCAGATAGCCAATCTTTTGTGTGGTGTCTAAACAAGCTAGGGAGCACAGAATCCTACCTGTCACCTGTGGTGGAAGGGAGTGCTCATCCAGCAATAGGCCACAAGCAGAGGTGTCACCCACTCTGTCTTTCACATTCTTGGAGAAGTGAATTTGTTGACGAGACTCTCTGAGCTGCTTCTGTAGTCCTGCACTGGAGCTGCAGATTTAGAGGCTGCATGTGGTCATTGTCTCCATGAAGAGGGCACTCCAATAATCAGCCTATTCACCACTTGGGAAGGCATGATCCGCCAGTATTCTGTTTGGTGCAGTAAGGAATACAGGAGGCTGTAGAGGATTTGTGCTCTGTCTTGCCCCATAGAAGGCTTTTGTATATACACTGTTAGTGCTGTTTCCATATATCAGGTTAAAAGAAGAATAAAATCCATTCTTCTTGCTCCTGGGGACTGAGAGAGACATAGTTTCAAGCATTTAGATCCCTAGTTATACAGGAAACGGAGGTCTCAGAGGTTTTTGAGGGTGTTGGGAAGCCTTCCAGTTGACAGCTCTGCACCCGTAAGTGGATACCGTTCTCATTCTGGTCAGAGCAGTGCAGTACATTGGTCCAGTTACGTCCCTTGTCAGTGATTTTGTCCCTCTCACTGGTACCTGCATGATTTAGCCCTCCATTATTCTATGGTCAAGGTCACGTGATCACTATTTCATTTCATCATGAAATGGAATGAAGGATTTCAGCCCATCACAAGCTGGTCAAGAAAGGAGTGCTGCATCTCTGTCATTTTTTGAAGAATCCCTCCTCACTTTTGGGACTTAAACTTCATGATCAAGGGGCTTGTCTGTCCTTCATTTTAGCCCGCTGTCTGGATGACGTTGAGGTTTGTTTCTTGAACGACTCTGTTGTTAGTGACCATCAGTTCTGCAAGTAAGATCACAGAGATTTAGGGTCGCCCTTGTAGGGTAATCATATCAGATCTTTCACAAGGATCAAGTGTCCCAATAAAACTAATTTACAGTTTCTTTTGCATGCAGTTTTTGAGATGTCTATGAACCAGCCCATTCATCTGTTGGTTTTCTCTTAGGGGACAGAAAACAGATGAGAGAGAGCTCCTCACACAATATAGCATGGATGTCTGCTGTCAGCTCTGGTGTAATGTGTGTCGAAGTTTAGCAAGATGGATCAGCTGTTCACAGTTGCCCAGCAGACACTTTCTATTTGATTTGCTAGCACATTATCATTTTTATCTGCTGGTTAACTGGTCACTGGTGAATGTTATGATTAGAGCTCATGTATCTGCAAGAATGGCTGTGTGTAGTACTTGCTTTTAAAATGTCTCCTTTGTTGATATTTGTGTTATGACAACTTGGTCTTGGGTGCATACCTTCACCAAACATTATTTTGTCAACCTTGACTACTGGAATTAGACCTTCTTTAGAGCAGCTGTGTTTCAGCATTCAGCCTTTAAAATCTTGTTTCTCCCTGTACATTTAAGCTCCTTCCACCCTGATGGGTTACTACATGAAATAAAACCCAACCATCGGACTCAAAACCAGAGTTCTTAATGTTAAAAGTGATATGTTTAGGTCAATAATATCCTCTTTCCTAAAGTAAATGGTGTTCTTAACTGACTAATGCTTTACTGCTAATTTTCCTAAAAGAAAAATGATATAATGTCCTTATAGCCTGGTGAATAATAATAGTTAAACACACCAAAATAGCTTAAAGCCCTTTTGAGTAATTAAAAGTTCAAGTTTTAGAGTTTACGGAGGTAGCTATACAGCTAACTCCTATCTTGAATCTTGACTCAGTGGCTGAGCCTTGACTATTAAATAAAAAGAATTTCTACTATAGCCTCTGGGAATTTTGTTCCCGTAGACTAGCATTAGGTGAGTGTGACGTGATGTTTGGCGAGGCATGAATGTGTGAATGGTGAGGCAGCTAGGAGGTTTGCATAAAACACCAATTTGAATAATTAATTTCATTGCTTTAATATACATTGCCTGGTTGGGTAGAATTAAAAAGATATTCTGAAACAGAATGAACTGATTTTGAATCAGTAAAGTCTATGAACCTATGAATCAGCAAAGTGTTCTTTAGTCAGCTGGGCTTTTCACCTTTAAGCAGGTAGATATGGTGCTATGGGGTAAAAGTAGTAAATTCAAATACTACTTTTCCAGATGGCATATAGCAAGAAGACTGTAGTTGTTTTACAGAAAAAGTCTGTTGATTTAAGTTGTTTCCTTAGACCTGTTTATTTTTCATGTTGTGTCTTTCATGCAAGCTGTACTGGTACACTTCATCAGTGTTCAATACATTCATTTATGTAGATATGACATATGCTGTGTAATCCAGCATTGAAAGTGGCCTGATATTTTGTTTTCTTTTTGAGTTTGTAATGTTTCTGTATATTAGTGATAACTTTTAATTAAATATTTTTGTGTGTGTAAAAAAAATTTAGATCTGCCAGAAAGTGGCCGTGGGCAGAAAAGATTTCAAAAGGATTCTTCAGAGGCTCCAGGTAAGTTTACCTTCTTAAATTACAAGTACCCACTTGCACAATAAAGCATTCTGTTATTATAGAAAAGAGTATGCATTTAATTGTACTAATGTGTGACTGGGCTGAGTACAGACCTTTGAATTTGTGTTATGGGTCTTGCTGTATAAAGTTCTGCTACACACTCATAGAAAATATTTTTATTTATTTGACATTTGTTAACCCGGTTAGTCCAACTGGGACAGAGCCCTTTTTCAATGGAGACCCAGGGAGAAAAGCTCCACAGAAAAACATTCAATTAATTTGACATATAGTAATACAAACATTTATATAGACATAAACAACAGAAGTTATCATACATGGCAATTTGAATATATATATATATATATATATATATATATATATATATATATATATATATATATATATATATATAGCAGCATGAGGAGAATACAGAGAAGAGAAACAAGAAATAATACAGATAGACATTTTATTGTATTTGTAACACAGAGGGTAGTATTATTTTAGAGTTGGAGTCAATAAGGAGAATAAAAATTGTTTGAATTTAAATATAAATAAAACAGTATTGTATTCAGTCTCCTATGATCATAGCCACGAGAGCTTTTTATTTGTAGTATTGAATTACCTGTTACTTTTACATGCACATGATTTAGTTTTTTAATGTACTTTTTAATGTGTGTACCATTTTGCCAGTGTATTTCTGTAACATGTTAATGTCATTTAGCTGGGAGGCATGTAAAGATAACAAAAGCAATGGAACTGAAAAGACAGCTGTGAAATAGAAAGTTGTTTCCATGCTGACTTGCATGCACGTGCATACAACACTTGGATTTTCCATCAGGCTGCACTGGTGCACAGATATCTCTTAAATGTAGGGCTTGATTGAACCTTGCCTTAACCTTTCAGTTCTCCAGTTTTATGGTTATTTAAGTTGAGGGCTGATGAGTGTATAGCAGATCCATTGTTATTTCACTAACTAAATATCCCTAATTTTTACGCTGCAGTTAGACATTAGTAAGTGTGTTTTTTTATTAGCTACCATAGTGACCGTTTATAAAACTGTTCAGCAAACTAGAGTGCAAAAGTAGAACAAAATAACACTAGCTGTAACAAAATAATTTCCCCCCTCAAACCTATGTAGTTCTTGTCCCCTACTCAGTACACTGTATGCTTCAGACCATATCTGCAGTAATAAAATAAAGCTGAATGTGAATACCCATTTGAGATAGCCAAATGGTATGCAATTTATTTAGGGTGCATTAATGCACCTTCCTTTATTAATAATAAAAAAATCCCCCTGCCCACCTATTGCAGTTAATCACCCCCACCCACTACCATTTGCTATGCAAATGTATATACTGTTACTGTGAGTTCCCAGTCCTTCACTGTCAGTTGTTTGCATTAGAATAACCAAGTGGTAAATGCTGCCAAGCCTTTCTGTTCCAGGCCACAGCTGTAGTCATAAAATGAAGTGTAGCAGTGATTAAAAATCTTTAAAACTGCCAGTCTAGCTACTGCAAGTGTCACCCCCCCCCCCACCAAGTATTCTTATGCCATCCAGTAATGGCTTAGTATATAAATTTACTGTAGCCAAACTGTATGCATTTCCTGATCAAAATATCTACATTAAATAAACGTGTCCATCACCGTCTTCTGTCCATCCTCTTAACCCTTCCACTGCACACCCTCTACCCAGCATCATTCAACCTCTTTAGTTACGTTATATAAATCTGCAGCACAATTGTATTCCTTGCACTTCTGGAGGCCATTGATACTGTGCAGCAGGCAGATGCCTACAGGCAAAATCACACTTTTTTTTCTTTGGAGCTTCATGTCAACAAATCTTCATTATTTCTCCTCATTTTGGGTCCAGGTATTTAGTGTAGTATATCTGAGTCCCTGCCTCTTAAAATTATGACACTCTTATTGGGTAGTTTTGCTGGAAACTTCCATTGTTTACAGTGACTGGAAAATCACCTTTTAATACAAAATTGTTCCCTCATGAAGGAACTCCTATGACGAATATTTTGAAAGTTTTATTTGAGAATATAACTTATTAAAAGAATTTTAACTCTGCATTTAGTTTGGTGAACATTTCTTCATAAGTTTGCAAAAACATTTTTGCACCAGGAGTACACACTGCCATCTGCAGAAACGCAGAGACTTCACAAGTTAAACTCCAGTAAGATAAGCATTCTAAAATTTTGTGCCAAAATTTCTCTAGCTTGTGTAGTTAACCCCTACTTATTTGTGGCTCCATTCTCTTTCTGCCCTCATTTCTTCTTTCTGTGTCTTACAAATAATTGATTTAAGTAGTTATATATTTGCAACAGCAGCAGGAATCAAGAAATCCTCAGTTCTGTTAGTAATTAAAAATTATACAACGGCCCTCCATTAATATTCTAAAACCTGCATGCTGATTGGTCAGCGTGCCCGTTGTAAATCAGACTTATACTAATGGAAAAAGGTCCGGTCGCCCGGACTTTTTCCATTAGTATAAGTCTTTTTTTTTTGTTTTGGACAGCAACGGAGAACGGAAGAGCTGCGTTGCTGTTATCTTGCTATGTTAAACTCATTTAACATAGCGAGACAGCTTTAAAAAAAGCAACGCAGAAAGAAAGATCTCCATTGCTTAGCTTTTTTAAAGCTATCTCGTTATGTTAAACTCTTTTAACATAGCGAGACACATTTTTAAAAAGCAACGGAGATCTTCCTTTCTCCGTTGCTTCCACACACAGCTCTGATGCACTGCGTAACCATATGCATGCGCAGTACATCAGAACTGCCTCAGAATACTGGACAACTGCGGAAGGGCAGCAAGGAGGCATTATACAATGCCATTATTTAAGAAAAGTAAGTATTTTTTTTCTTAAATAATGTCATTGTATAATAGCAATAACCCACTTCTGGGTGTGGGTAATGCTGGATTTACCCACGGTTGTCTTTGACCACTCGGGCTTCGGCCTCGTGACCAAACCACACCAACTGTAGGTAAATCCAGCATTACCCACACCCAGGCGTGGGTTATTGCTTAAGTATACAGAAGTTAATGCTTGTACATTTAAATCGTTTCATTCATGTAGTGAGGCAGACCTATGGCAAAAAGTGTGCTATTTTATATGCGTATTCCAGTTACTTTTATCTGCAGTTTTTCATTGTTGTGTGCTAATTGGAAAAAAAAATCAGCATTTGCTTAATTTTTCAAGCATTAAATAATCAGCTTAAAATGTCTTCCAAGTTATTATATATTTTCCGGGAAATTATTCAGTAACATAATGTATATTAGTATCCGTTTTGTCTTAATTCCTTAAACAGTTTTCTTTTTGCTCCTGTTTTAACACTGCCTATGTTTGGTATACTTCCTGAGAGTGAAATAAGCTTTGGTTTGAGGCGGAGTATTGTTCCTAGGTATATACTAGGCTAACAACCACAATGGCCTTTTTAAGCCTAGCCATGCATCCCAAATGTATCCTACAAATTCAGTGCCCTGTGTATAAACTAGGACATGGATGGTGAAACATTTACAGATAGACTTTATCCATTAGAGACATAGATGACAGATCAGATGAATTTCTGTTTTCCCATTCACTGGTCCAGGTTACGCTGAATAGAGTCAAGGAAGGTAGTTCTGATGCTGCTTGTTTTGTGGGTATGCAGGAGGTCCATCAGAGTGGGATCCTAGGATGCCTTGTGTGGCAGACATATATCACCCATCAACATTCTGTAGGAGACAGTATAGAGATAAGGCTTTGAGGTGATCCACATTGGACATATTGTTACAGTTGTGTTTTCTTTTTATGAGGACCCTCTGTGGATGTTGCCATTCTTGCATGTACCTGGTCAGGTATATACTGAAGGGGGGGCATTGTACTCAATGATAGGTCTGATGAGGGATGAATACAGTGGAACAATGACTTCATTTGACCTAGATAACCATACCCATGTTCCTTCTCTCTGGAAAAAGTCACACATTATCCCTCTGCCCAAAAGGAAATTCAACAGATATTAATAATTTTAATCCTATAGCAATCTTATCTCCTCTCTCCAAAATACGTGAAAAATTTATTTAGAAACAGTTGCTAGACTATCTCCAGCAGTAAGAACTTTTATCCCCTACGCAACAAGGATTCTGCCCTTCCTATTGTACTAGCACTGCCCGTCTAACCTGTATATATATATATATATATATATATATATATATATATATATATATATATATACTCTGTCAATAAAGCTAGAGATAATGGCAAACTAGTGTGTTCTTATTTCTAGAATTGTCTAAACTCTTTGACACAGTTTGTCACAGCAAACTTCTACTTCAAATGCCCTCACTAGGTCTCACTCAGCCCACATGTCACTAGCTTAAAAGCTACCTGTCAAATAGGTGTCAGTCAGTAAAATGGCACTCCATGCTCTCTCCTTACCTCCCAGTCACTATCGGTGTACCACAAAGCTCTATCATTGGTCCCCTCCTCTTTAACATTTTCAACAACACCCTCTATACATCTGCACAACAGGCCACCCTAATACAGTTGCAGATTATTCCACTGTCATTTGCACATCTGGCAACATGATACACCTCCAAAAAATTGCTCAGGAAGCTTTAATAGCCACTGACGCATGGCTTTGCAACTCACTAGTTATGCTCTACCTAGAAATTACCTACATTTTCCCCACAAATCCCTCTCTCATGAAAAAACAAAATGTAATGTCCTCTCTCTTGATAATGCAACCATTGAAGTCACTTCTTATAGCAAATTATTAGAGGTGATAGTAGATGATAATCTTGTTTTCGACCTGCATATACAAAATTGCATAAGAAAAACTCATCAAAAACTAGGGATTTTTTACAGAGCCAAAAACTTTCTCACTGGCACAACTAAACCACATTTGCCACTACTTATCTCCTCCCCACTCTTCTTTATGGCATTCCCATCCTTACTTACCTCCAGGCTTCACAAAAATTAAAACTTGAACAATTCTATAGCAATGTTGCTAAATTTGCGGCAAATACCCCTTTCAGAACCCACCACTGTATTAGCACCGAAAAGCCTAAATTGGTTAGAACTGCCTCATCAACTAACATACACAGTTTCCACCTATAAAATTATCCAGCATCCACCTACCTGTCCATCACTAAAAAACATTCTACATAACTGTGTTCCCATTTGGTCACTGTGATCCAGTGACCAAAAACTCCTGTCTGAATACAAACCTAGCAAATCTGCTGGCTATTGCCTGTACTTGCACAAGGTTGCTAAGGCCTGGAACTCCTTACCTGTATCCATCAGTTCTATACCCTCCCTCCCATCTTTCAAAACCATTCTGAAAGACTTCCTTGCTAAAATCTGCTCAAAACCAGGATAAACTATATACCTAAATGTGAACAAGTACCTTTTCATTCATTAACTTACCTTTAATTTCTGTACAAACTGTCTACAATTTCTTTAAATGTTAGATGGTTTTCATATAACTTGTATCGATTCTTAAGCAATGTTTTTATATTATATCTAATTTGTCATAATTATTTAAACTGCAGATGTTTTTGTTTTATTTTTGAAGTTTGTAAAATAATTGTTCTTAAAATGTTTTGTAATAATTTGGAGCTTTTCTTCCCAGGCTCCTGCTGATAATGGGCTTCTACCCATTCGGACTTTGCTGGTAATCAAATGTCAGTCAATCAATAAATAAATAAATAATAACCTTGTTATAAGTTGAGCAACATAGAATGATTTCTTCACTACCTTAGACACATTTGTCAAAAATCAGGTTACTGCCAACAAATCTCTGACTGTTGGGTCCACTCTTAGGGGTGTGTTACCAGTGAAGTAATTTCTTTGGGTAGCCAACTTCCCAAAGGGTACTATTACGCATTCTTGGCATTGACTTTTAAACTGTCAGTGGCACGAGTTGTTTATCTGTATTAGCCCTTTCTGAAGGATATTGGTGTCTTTGGGGGATTCCATGACTGCTGCCAGTTTGCAATCATCTGCATACTTGGTTAGCCAGAAGCTCTTGACGTTTGTCTTGGCATTTGAGAAGTATATGCCAAAAAGGATAGGACCCAGCACCGAGTCCTGAGGAACTCCACTAGTGACTGGCCTTTTTGTGGAGGTGAACTCCCCTATCCTAACTTCCTGGGTCCTATCTCAGAGCCAGCTGGCAATCCAGAGTGTAACATAGGGATTTACACCTAATTCCATGAGTTTGTTTACATTGCCTGAGTGGGGTATTATATCAAATGCCTTGGTCAAGTCAAGGTAGGAAATATGCACCATTTCATCCTCATTGGTGACCTTTTTAAAGAAGTCCCTTGACAAAGGAGTTAGATCAAGTGTCTGGAGGTTTCCAATGTCATTATTAATCACTTCCATGATAATTTTTTTCCATGGTTTTACTTGTGAGACTAGTCAGACTAATGGGTCTGTATTTTCTGGGGTTTGTAGTGGGCCAGCCTTTATGCAGAGGGATAACTGTTGCAGTTCTCTAGTTGTGTGGCACAAAGCCTGCCTGGAGGCTGTGATTACATAGTGACTTCAGTGATATCATAGGTCATGTTTCATGCTATTAAGGAGGCATCCTGGGGTATTGTCACAGGCATCAACACTTTCTTAGCCTCTCTACTAGACAAACCCTTGCAACCATCTTTTTATTATCCTTTATTATCCTCCCTCCTTTATGGCGCCCCTCTCCTCACTAATATCCAAAATTCTGCAAGATCCAAACTTTGCACATATGAGGAAACTACAGTGGTACCTAAAGAATTTATGGTCCCAACACAGACACAGTCTAGAAACAGAAATCCCACTAATTCCATGCTTAAAACAGGAGTTCCTATGGTGGGCTCAGGCATGCCAGTCAAACCCAGGCCTACCCTTTAGCCGATCTCAACCAAGCCAGACCATCACAACAGACGCTTCAGACCTAGGATGGGGGCCCACATGCTGGACAAATGCGTGCAAGGATTGTGGACACAGGATCAACTTCACCTGCACATCAATCTAAAAGAAATGCTGGCAGTAAAACTGGCAATCCAAAAGTTCAAACCATTCCTCAAAGAGGGCCAGTTGATGATAAGGACAGACAACACCACAGTCATGTGGTACATCAACAAACAGGGAGGCACTCATTCATACCCCTATGCAGAATGACCTTGGAGCTGTGGACCCTGGCACTCAGCTACAACATTCAGTTACAGGCAATATTTGTACCGGAAAGACAATGCTCTAGCAGACATATTAAGCAGAACCACTTCGGATGCCCACGAATGGACATCTTCAAGACCATCTCAAAGAAATGGGGAATGCCACAGATAGACCTATTCGCATCACCTCTCAATCACCAGCTCAAAAATTCTGCACAAGGACATTCCATCCACTAGCATGGAAAGTGGACTCACTCTCCTTCAACTGGAAAGGCCTAACAGCATATGCATTCCCACCTCTTCCTTTGATACACAAGGTACTACTAAAAATCAAGGAAGAACGTCCAAGGATAATCCTGATAGCCCCAAACTGGCCAAGACAACACTGGTACCCACTACTGAAGAGCATGTCTCAGAACAATATGTGGCCAATACCCCTGATGCCTTTGATGTTAACTCAGAACAACTACAGCATCATACATCCAAACCTAAAACGCTACAACTGACTGCATGGAACATCACATAGCAGCAGCTAATCCAGAACTTTCTCAAAGAGTTAAAGACATTATTCTTGAAGCACGCAGACCTTCAACAAGAAGGAACTATGCTGGAAAATGGAAAAGGTTTGTCATTTGAGTACCGAAGAGGAAAAGATGTGTCAAACATAGATATGCCTAACATTCTGGAGTATCTGGCGAACTTCTTCATTCAGGCCTGTCCTACTCCTCCATCAAGATACATGCATCAGCTATTTCAGCAGAATACAGCTTTGATCCACCTGTTTTTTCGCACCCTTTGCTCAGGCAGTTCCTCAGAGGAATCAAGAATGTAAAACCTCCAAGGAAACCACCATTACCAGCTTTGGATTTAAACTTTGTGCTAGAAAAGTTGACACTATCACCCTTTGAACCAGCAGCAACAGCAGACCTACAACACCTGTCATGGAAAACTGCTTTCCTACTGGCAATTACTTCAGCAAGGAGGGTTTCAGAACTACAGGCCTTTATGGCAGTGCAACCCTTCCTAATCTTCCACCAAGATAGAGTGTCCATGAGGACTAATCCTACATTTATGCCCAAGGTGGTATCCAGAGTATCTTTGAACCAGGCAATCCACCTACCTACCTTCTTTCCCAACCCACAAAACAGAGGGGAAAGAATACTGCATACCTTGGATGTACATAGACAGCTACGCTACTACTTGGACAGAACAAAAATAGCAGAAAGACTGACCAACTTTTTGTAGCCTATGCAACAGGAAGGGAAGGAAAAGCTATTTCCAAACAGACAATCTCCAAATGGATAGGAAATTGCATACGATACTGTTACTCCTTCCATGGAAAACCAATTCCACAGAACATAAGACCTCATTCTACAAGAGCAGCAGCCACTACCACAGCCTTCTTACGAGGAGTGGCAACCAAAGACATTATTGAGGCGGCTACTTGGACCTCCGTGCATACATTTGCCAAGCATTATAATTTGCCTCTATATTCCAGATCCCGAGCAGGGTTTGCCACTGCTGTACTGCAAGGGATCCTAAACACACCATAATCTACTTTTATCCTCCCCTAGTTGGCTATGGTATTCTACCCACTTGTTATGACTGCAGATGCATCCATGAAGGACATAGTACAGTTTTGTACCTACCATAAATGTAGATGTCCGAACTGGATAGCATCTGCAGTCAGGATTACCCTCCCTCCTTCCCCTCTGTGGTACTCCTAGGGTGTTTACCCTCCTAATAGCTAGCTGTTGGGGGGAGTCTTTTATGGTGTATTTGTTTGTATATATGTACATATATGCTTATTGTTGTGTTTACCTCTATCTATTTGGAAACATTGGCATCTATCCAAATTTTAGCCTGCAAGAGGGCTACTGGCATCTGGGGCAAGAAACACTGAGGAAAATGGCGTCGGCTGATGCTTTATACCCGAAGACCAACAGAGATGACGTCAGGTGGAGGCGACATCAGTCAAGCCGGACCCGGACTTTGGAATCCGGCCGACTGCAGGGCTGCCTGACGACAGGACAACCCACTTGTTATGACTGCAGATGCTATCCAGTTCGGACATCTACATTTATGGTAGGTACAAAACTGTACTTTCTGTTAGTAATTAAAAATTATACAACGGCCCTCCATTAATATTCTAAAACCTGCATGCTGATTGGTCAGCGTGCCCGTTGTAAATCAGACTTATACTAATGGAAAAAGGTCCGGTCGCCCGGACTTTTTCCATTAGTATAAGTCTTTTTTTTTTGTTTTGGACAGCAACGGAGAACGGAAGAGCTGCGTTGCTGTTATCTTGCTATGTTAAACTCATTTAACATAGCGAGACAGCTTTAAAAAAAGCAACGCAGAAAGAAAGATCTCCATTGCTTAGCTTTTTTAAAGCTATCTCGTTATGTTAAACTCTTTTAACATAGCGAGACACATTTTTAAAAAGCAACGGAGATCTTCCTTTCTCCGTTGCTTCCACACACAGCTCTGATGCACTGCGTAACCATATGCATGCGCAGTACATCAGAACTGCCTCAGAATACTGGACAACTGCGGAAGGGCAGCAAGGAGGTATTATACAATGCCATTATTTAAGACAAGTAAGTATTTTTTCTTAAATAATGTCATTATAATAGCAATAACTCACTTCTGGTGGTAATGCTGGATTTACCCACGGTTGTCTTTGACCACTCGGCTTCGGCCTCGTGACCAAACCACACCAACTGTAGGTAAATCCAGCATTACCCACACCCAGGCGTGGGTTATTGCTTAAGTATACAGAAGTTAATGCTTGTACATTTAAATCGTTTCATTCATGTAGTGAGGCAGACCTATGGCAAAAAGTGTGCTATTTTATATGCGTATTCCAGTTACTTTTATCTGCAGTTTTTCATTGTTGTGTGCTAATTGGAAAAAAAAAATCAGCATTTGCTTAATTTTTCAAGCATTAAATAATCAGCTTAAAATGTCTTCCAAGTTATTATATATTTTCCGGGAAATTATTCAGTAACATAATGTATATTAGTATCTGTTTTGTCTTAATTCCTTAAACAGTTTTCTTTTTGCTCCTGTTTTAACACTGCCTATGTTTGGTATACTTCCTGAGAGTGAAATAAGCTTTGGTTTGAGGCGGGGTATTGTTCCTAGGTATATACTAGGCTAACAACCACAATGGCCTTTTTAAGCCTAGCCATGCATCCCAAATGTATCCTACAAATTCAGTGCCCTGTGTATAAACTAGGACATGGATGGTGAAACATTTACAGATAGACTTTATCCATTAGAGACATAGATGACAGATCAGATGAATTTCTGTTTTCCCATTCACTGGTCCAGGTTACGCTTGAATAGAGTCAAGGAAGGTAGTTCTGATGCTGCTTGTTTTGTGGGTATGCAGGAGGTCCATCAGAGTGGGATCCTAGGATGCCTTGTGTGGCAGACATATATCACCCATCAACATTCTGTAGGAGACAGTATAGAGATAAGGCTTTGAGGTGATCCACATTGGACATATTGTTACAGTTGTGTTTTCTTTTTATGAGGACCCTCTGTGGATGTTGCCATTCTTGCATGTACCTGGTCAGGTATATACTGAAGGGGGGGCATTGTACTCAATGATAGGTCTGATGAGGGATGAATACAGTGGAACAATGACTTCATTTGACCTAGATAACCATACCCATGTTCCTTCTCTCTGGAAAAAGTCACACATTATCCCTCTGCCCAAAAAGGAAATTCAACAGATATTAATAATTTTAATCCTATAGCAATCTTATCTCCTCTCTCCAAAATACGTGAAAAATTTATTTAGAAACAGTTGCTAGACTATCTCCAGCAGTAAGAACTTTTATCCCCTACGCAACAAGGATTCTGCCCTTCCTATTGTACTAGCACTGCCCGTCTAACCTGTATATATATATATATATATATATATATATATATATATATATATATATATATATACTCTGTCAATAAAGCTAGAGATAATGGCAAACTAGTGTGTTTTTATTTCTAGAATTGTCTAAACTCTTTGACACAGTTTGTCACAGCAAACTTCTACTTCAAATGCCCTCACTAGGTCTCACTCAGCCCACATGTCACTAGCTTAAAAGCTACCTGTCAAATAGGTGTCAGTCAGTAAAATGGCACTCCATGCTCTCTCCTTACCTCCCAGTCACTATCGGTGTACCACAAAGCTCTATCCTTGGTCCCCTCCTCTCTAACATTTTCAACAACACCCTCTATACATCTGCACAACAGGCCACCCTAATACAGTTGCAGATTATTCCACTGTCATTTGCACATCTGGCAACATGATACACCTCCAAAAAATTGCTCAGGAAGCTTTAATAGCCACTGACGCATGGCTTTGCAACTCACTAGTTATGCTCTACCTAGAAATTACCTACATTTTCCCCACAAATCCCTCTCTCATGAAAAAACAAAATGTAATGTCCTCTCTCTTGATAATGCAACCATTGAAGTCACTTCTCATAGCAAATTATTAGAGGTGATAGTAGATGATAATCTTGTTTTCGACCTGCATATACAAAATTGCATAAGAAAAACTCATCAAAAACTAGGGATTTTTTACAGAGCCAAAAACTTTCTCACTGGCACAACTAAACCACATTTGCCACTACTTATCTCCTCCCCACTCTTCTTTATGGCATTCCCATCCTTACTTACCTCCAGGCTTCACAAAAATTAAAACTTGAACAATTCTATAGCAATGTTGCTAAATTTGCAGCAAATACCCCTTTCAGAACCCACCACTGTATTAGCACCGAAAAGCCTAAATTGGTTAGAACTGCCTCATCAACTAACATTGAGCTACTGCTTGACCACAAAGGGGCACAGCAAAATGACAGGCATAGTTTTTTTCAAACAAAGGGGTGGCACACTACATAACTATGGGCTAGGCTTATAAATGCCCTTGGGCAGATAGCCTAGTATGAACCTATGAACCTATGAACCTATACACAGTTTCCACCTATAAAATTATCCAGCATCCACCTGCCTGTCCATCACTAAAAAACATTCTACATAACTGTGTTCCCATTTGGTCACTGTGATCCAGTGACCAAAAACTCCTGTCTGAATACAAACCTAGCAAATCTGCTGGCTATTGCCTGTACTTGCACAAGGTTGCTAAGGCCTGGAACTCCTTACCTGTATCCATCAGTTCTATACCCTCCCTCCCATCTTTCAAAACCATTCTGAAAGACTTCCTTGCTAAAATCTGCTCAAAACCAGGATAAACTATATACCTAAATGTGAACAAGTACCTTTTCATTCATTAACTTACCTTTAATTTCTGTACAAACTGTCTACAATTTCTTTAAATGTTAGATGGTTTTCATATAACTTGTATCGATTCTTAAGCAATGTTTTTATATTATATCTAATTTGTCATAATTATTTAAACTGCAGATGTTTTTGTTTTATTTTTGAAGTTTGTAAAATAATTGTTCTTAAAATGTTTTGTAATAATTTGGAGCTTTTCTTCCCAGGCTCCTGCTGATAATGGGCTTCTACCCATTCGGACTTTGCTGGTAATCAAATGTCAGTCAATCAATAAATAAATAAATAATAACCTTGTTATAAGTTGAGCAACATAGAATGATTTCTTCACTACCTTAGACACATTTGTCAAAAATCAGGTTACTGCCAACAAATCTCTGACTGTTGGGTCCACTCTTAGGGGTGTGTTACCAGTGAAGTAATTTCTTTGGGTAGCCAACTTCCCAAAGGGTACTATTACGCATTCTTGGCATTGACTTTTAAACTGTCAGTGGCACGAGTTGTTTATCTGTATTAGCCCTTTCTGAAGGATATTGGTGTCTTTGGGGGATTCCATGACTGCTGCCAGTTTGCAATCATCTGCATACTTGGTTAGCCAGAAGCTCTTGACGTTTGTCTTGGCATTTGAGAAGTATATGCCAAAAAGGATAGGACCCAGCACCGAGTCCTGAGGAACTCCACTAGTGACTGGCCTTTTTGTGGAGGTGAACTCCCCTATCCTAACTTCCTGGGTCCTATCTCAGAGCCAGCTGGCAATCCAGAGTGTAACATAGGGATTTACACCTAATTCCATGAGTTTGTTTACATTGCCTGAGTGGGGTATTATATCAAATGCCTTGGTCAAGTCAAGGTAGGAAATATGCACCATTTCATCCTCATTGGTGACCTTTTTAAAGAAGTCCCTTGACAAAGGAGTTAGATCAAGTGTCTGGAGGTTTCCAATGTCATTATTAATCACTTCCATGATAATTTTTTTCCATGGTTTTACTTGTGAGACTAGTCAGACTAATGGGTCTGTATTTTCTGGGGTTTGTAGTGGGCCAGCCTTTATGCAGAGGGATAACTGTTGCAGTTCTCTAGTTGTGTGGCACAAAGCCTGCCTGGAGGCTGTGATTACATAGTGACTTCAGTGATATCATAGGTCATGTTTCATGCTATTAAGGAGGCATCCTGGGGTATTGTCACAGGCATCAACACTTTCTTAGCCTCTCTACTAGACAAACCCTTGCAACCATCTTTTTATTATCCTTTTATTATCCTCCCTCCTTTATGGCGCCCCTCTCCTCACTAATATCCAAAATTCTGCAAGATCCAAACTTGAAATGTGTTACAACAGAATAGCTAAGTTTGCCACCAAGGGCAAATTCTTATCCCACTACTGTAACTCACTGAAACAATTAGGCTGGCTGAAACTCCCCCACCGTCTCTCATTCACCCGGCTAACTACAGTGCACAAAGTAATCTACAGACCCACAGACTGTGCTGCTTTCTCGACACTACTTGCCCAATACCAACCCAGCAGGCAACTAAGGTCTGAAAGTCATCTACTTCTAAAAGTAAAAAAGCCCACTTTACCTGCTGGTCAGCTCCAGTACTGCTCCACTGTTGCTAAACTATGGAACTCACTTCCACCTTCTATAAGAAACATAGGCAACACCACCACCTTCAAACAAGTACTGAAAAGTCATCTCACCTCTTCCTGGCTATGTACTTTCTCTGTAATCTAACCTCCTCCTTCTCCTAGTATGATAACTAAACTCCTTTGCTTTTTTCTACTGCTGACTGATGATATTTTCTCTATAATTATTATTTTTCATCACTTGTTGATACTGGTGCAGTAATGCTGAGTAAGATATCTCTGTTTATACCTCTTTGATTGAACTCATCTGGTAGCCAAAAAAATTCCTGCTTTTATGTATATATTTTTTATATATTTCAGTAATCATGTGTAACACTGTATCTATTTTTGTACCACTTAATGTTTAATATTTTCTATATTTATGTTCTTGTCAGAGGTTTTCTCCCCAAACCTCCACTGAAAATGGACTTTTTTAGGCCCAGTGGATTTTCCCGGTAAACAAATGCAATAAATGAATAAAACTATCAGGGCCCATCAGTGCAGTACCCTTGACCTTGGAGAGGGCGTTTAGAACCTGTTCCCTAGTGATGGTTGGGAGGGTTATGTTTGATGGTATTTCTTGAGGGGTGACTATGGGTGCTAAAATTGGAGATGAATTTGTTAGCCAGAAAATTTGCTATATCTTCCGACTCCATGTAGGCTTCTCCACTTGTAATTAGTTCTGCACACTGCTGGGCACTGCCTTTGAAGTTATGGACATAGCTAAAGAAAGCCTTGTGGTTGTCCATGGACTGGGATACTATTTTTACTTCAAAATTGGCTTTGGTAAACTTGATTTGCCCTCTGAGCTGTTTGTTCAGATTGATGAGAAAGTTTTTATTTTGCTGGGTGGGGTATTTCCTGACTTTTTGTATGACTTTCTTCTTTATATTGAACAGCTTATTGATGTTTGGATACTACCAAGGTGGTTTGTTTTTTGAGTTTGTTCTGAGCTTATCTGTGGTAGGCACAGTTATCTCTTTGCACTTATTTACATGATTTTGTAGAGTATCTGTGAACAATTCTGCATAGGCAGCTGTGTTCTCACATTTTGGGGGTTTGCTTTAGAATATTTCCTAAATGCTATGGGGTTAGCTGGGGTCATGGGTTTTATTTTTATTTTAAGAGACCACTTTATGGTCCAACCTTACCAGTGAACACATTACACTGGGGAGGGGGGGTGTAGAGTTCTCCAATGTTAGAGGACCAGGTCTAGTATGTTTGCTTCCCTAGTGTATGTCTGGACTATCTAGTCCAGGGTGTTACTGTTTACAAAGTCCAGGAATCTCTGGGTCTGCAGGTCATATATGATTCCCTGTTTATAGTGGGGTAATTAAAGTAGTCCACGAATATAGTGTTGAGTTGAATGGTGAGTGTCTCCAGTAAGTTTAAATATGAGTTGTGGGTTTTAGAAGGGGGATCTGTAGCTAGCAAGGGTATGATATGGGACTTTGCCCATGGTAATGTGGACACTGGGAAGCTCAAGCTCATCATCCTGTTTGACCTGCCTTGAGGTGTCCTTGTTATTGATGTAGATTGAGACACCTCCACCTTTAGTCCCTACCTGTGCAGTAACTGGCCTAAATGTGTGGAAGGCATTGTTGCCTTGAACTGCTGGGGTGCTCTCTGCAGCTTTAAACCATGTCTCATTAGCTGCACAGATGCTTGCATCCTCCAGATTAAGGAGAGCTTGGAGGTGTGTAGAGTTTCTTGTTTAGACTCCTGGCATTGAGCAGCAAAACCTTTAGATTCCCTTGGGTTGGTTTTGCTGCGTCAGAAGGTTTGTCTGTTTGATATTGCCTTAAAAGGTGCTATGGGGAAGGACAATGTTTAAGCCAATATTCAAAAGCCTTGAGGAGACAGGTACAGACCATCCCTGGAAAAGCAATGTGGTCTGTTAATCGTATCATCCCATGCTGATAAATATTGCACCCCTTTGGAATGACTCCAGATGCTAAGAAGTCAATTATCTTCTGTGCGTGTTCATCATCTTTGGTGAAGGTAGAATGCTGCTCAGTGCTTGGCTTACACCAGCCAGGTACACATAGTCTAAGAGCTCCATAAAACCTTTCTTCATGTACTCCTGGAGGTGGTATGTCTCAGGTCATTTACACCCAATTGGACTATTTCTGAGTAATACTAGTACCTGTGGGCCAATGATCTGAGTGCATGACCTGGTGGCTTCTGGCTCCTGATAGACAACTGACCATGACTTTCTCCTTATTCAGCCTGGTGAGAGGAACATTTGTGTGTCTCACAGTTGAGTCTTCTATGACTAAAATATTGGGTTATGTGGTGACTTGCCTTATGGACTTTGAAGTTGAGGCTCCGTGTAGTGTGGCTTTATGTGTTGTAGTTGGCAATGTTTTAGTAGAGTGTTTTTGGTCATTTGAGGATAGCTGCTTTAGGCAAATTACTTTTAAGAGCTTCAGTATTTGTGGTTCTAAGTGTCTGGCCCATACTGTATGCTGTGGGTGTAGTGTGTGCATTTCTGACAACCTGGCTGGTATTGCATGTGTTTGTATGTGAGAGCTTTTCCTGTGTGACATTGTGTAAATACATCCTTCCTATACCTTATCCATTTGTTTGAGAATAAGCTGTTTATCAGTAAAAACAAGGCAATTGCTATATTGCCTGAGGACATCCATTTCCCCAAGCTGGCTGCAGAGACAGCAGGAAAGTTCACGCCCGTATTTTCTGGCCCTATTTGAGTAGACAGCAAGTTGTTTCAGGAGTGAAGAGTAGTACAGGAGTATCTACCCTAAGCACATGGGGCAATGCTTGCCCCTGCACAAACTAGTTTCTCTCTGCATAACTAAGTAAAAGGGTAGTGTTGCTGGGCCAAAAGTGCAGGATTGCAACAAGTAAGTGCCAGCAACAAATGCAAAGTAGCAGATTACTCAGTAACACTACCTGGAAGTTTTCTCAAAGTGCAAATCTCAGCAGTCGGCAAGCAGTACAATATTAGGGATCTTTAAAGTGAGTTGAAGTGCAAAGTCAACAAATAAAGCAATACCACCCTAATACAGTTAACTGAAAGGCAAAACTATGTCTTATCTTCCAAGGATGGAGCAAGATTGATGCGGGACCCTGTCACAGTGCAACACAGAAGCTAAGCTGATGGGAGCTCTGGGAAGATGAGCAGGAGACAATTTGTAGTAAGGGAGGTTTACTCAAGAACAATACTGCTTTGCTGGCAGGACACTCAGTATTATGGATCTTTGGAAAGCAATGGGTGTTAAAAGTACTTAAATAGCTTACACAACAGACAGTAGCAATGAAAGAGGGGAGGGAGAGACCTTGAAAGTCAGATTACCATAAGGGATGGATGCCTTTTAAAACCACAAGGAAGGGGTAAGTTGGGAAAGTTGGGGAAAATTTCCAACTGCAAAAAGCAGACTATCTAGAGAGGGATCCATTCAAATAAAACCAATATTGGAGTTCTAGTCCTATGACTCTAAGCTACAGCTCAGTAACGTCAATGAGTGTACAGTATTTCCACTGCTGCAATCCTATAACAGTCTAAGACATCATACTATGCAGAAATTATAACTAAAACTGTTTATGGGAAACATTTAGCAGTAAATGACTAAATGAGTTACAAATGTGGCAGTAGTTCATAGATCTGCCACAACTGTGAATTAAATTACAAGATTAAGGACCTAGACAGGGTTCAAAAATGCAAACATTTAGCTTTTACAAGTAATCCTATTTATGGAGATAGAAGTGCAGTATAATGTAAAAATGGAGCTAAGATCTTGCTATAATTCACAATCTTCCCACAGTTAGACGTGAAGCTACAAGACTAAGGTCCTAGAACTAACTGAACAAATGCAAGCAGATAACTTTCTTGGCAAAAACATGGAAAATAAAACATGGAGAAAAGCAGAAAAGTACAGAAAAAGTTTTACCACACAGGTCACTATAAGTGCAACTTACAGTATTTAAGCAGACTTTAAATAAAATTGATTTTCTTTCCTTTTTGATGAAAAGCTTGTTTCTCACATTTCAGGGCTTTCTACAATTCTTAGAGTCTTGAATAAAAGGGTGAGCATAGTTCTGTGCTGGTTATAGCATATTTGTTACAGAGGGATCCATTCTAATAAAGCCAGTATTGAAGCTCTAGATCTATGACTGTGCTGCAGGTCAATGACCCCAGGTAGGTTAGAATTTCAGAAACTTTAGCTTAATGTCTCAATGGGGGCTGCAGCAGACAAAGAAGAGGAGAAAAGAAGTAGCAAGGTAAAGTGGAATATAAATAGCTGTAAAAGCACAGATTGAAAAATCCTGGAACAGAATTTACAATACTGCCACTACTATAATCCTACTATAGTCTAAGGCACCACACTATGCAGAAATTTATCAGTAACACTGTTTATGGAAAAAAAATTCTTTCAGATGAGATGTTAAACAGAGGCTCCATCTGCTTGAGTTGCTGGTAGCTCAGGTGGATGTTAAAGTTCCCATGGCAGTTATTGAAAAGAGTAGGGGAAGTTCCCTGATGCCCTGGCCAGATATCCCCTAGTAGTATAAATACCACTTCGGGTCTCCCCTGAAAAGAGGCTACTGTCCTAATGGGACTCACCCAGTCAACAAAGGATAAATAAATAAATGAAAGATTAAATGAGGCTCAAATCAGGAAGCAGTTCACAGTTTGGCCTCAACTATGAATGAAACTACAACAGTAAAACCCCAGACAGGGTTCAAAATACAAACAGCTAGCATGTATTTCCATTTCACTGTTGCAGTATTCTTTACAATAGGTGATCCCCTGCCAAGGACGGCCCAACGTCCAGCCAGTATCCCAAAGCCTTTAGTTTGCTTTAAGGTATGCCGCACATCACATGTGTGCTCCCAACTTATAGCATAGGGCATAAAGGTGACGTCCAGATATACCATCCTCAGTATTTCCTTGCCACAAGTCCGAATACCATCTTTTGATTGTTGGTCTGAACATCCGCCTCATAGCTGGTTCACCGAGCCATTTTCAGATAAGTGCTCTTATCCTTTTTCTTTTGTTTGTTGCTTGTTGGGTTCACGTCATCCAGAAAGAGTAAATACCAATGCAGGAGACAAATTCCCCACAAAGACTGTCACGAGCTGTGCTTATTTTGTCTCAATGCTTCCCATGACCATACATCCTGTTTCATTTGTCAGGCTTTTGTCCCAACGACATTCCAAAAGCGACTTTCCTCTTGGGCCCTGTATTTAGAGAACCAGTGTCTTAAGCTTTAAGCATAAGGCACTATGGAGGGAACTTCCCACTCTGAGGGTCAGCCATCTGTGAAGAAGAACACCAAGAAGTCTAGGTCCGAATCTGATGTACTGCCTCCACCGGGCATCTCTCCTGAGCCTAGTGAAAGCCCAGAGGATCACCCGGCTCCTCTGTTGGATTCCTCTGCTGCAACTGCCTCAGAGGCCGGCATAGATCCAGCCTCATGCATATCCCTGGAGTTCTTTCAGATGTCTGCTTTGGATGTTCAGGGGGACCTGGGCTGCTTATTACCAGAAGGCCTAGGGGTGTTCCTCAGATTTTGGCTAGAGAGGAAGTTCTGACTATGATTGTGGAATGTCACCAGGCATCTGAGCCTTCTAAGTTTTACTGGGCAGATGTCCCTTTGAAAAAAGAAACAAAAAACAAAGCATGTTTGTCCTACTGCTAAGGACCACCAGAATAAATGACAAAATTTCACTTGGGGTTTGTTTAATGCCTTATGGCTTTGATACCTCCTCAACAGTGGCGGCTCGTGATATTGGACTGCAGCTCCCCAGCTGTAAACCAAAAATCCCCAGCTGTAACCAAAATAAAAAAAAAAATCCCAGAACTCACACATGCATGAGTGGAAACTTGAATCCAAACGGCTGCTTAACTAGTCCGGATTCGGAAAGAAGGCAGCAGTCTACAGATGCCCCAGAAGTCTATTCGGTTACAAGATCTGCAGTCTGTGCATGCTCAAAAAGAGCGGAGGCAGCGCAGACATGAGTGACATTCTAGTGGCAACAGGAGCTGCTGTCATGGGGAACTATCCCGGCACCGAGGAGCATTTATTCTGTGGACTTACTTTTCAATGGCGGGAACTATTATTCTAGCGCCACCGGGAAACAGGAGCTGCTGCTACAGACTTTAAGGATGGGATAAACGAATGGAGGACAAGATTTTACTCGGGTACTGGTGTGTGTGTGTGTGTGTGCGTGTGTGTGCGCGTGTGCACACGTGTGAGCACATGCGTGTGTGTGTGCGCGTGTGTGTGTGCATTTGTGCATGCGCGTGTGTGCACATGTGTGTGTGTGCGTGCACGCGTGTGTGCGCGCATGCGCGTGTGTGTGTATGTGTGAAATGCCCCCAGTTAACTATAACTGGTGGCTAGATAGAGTAACTCCGGTTCAAACCCTCAACCTTGGGTGCAGGTAGCAAGAGCCTGAATTCCCTACCCACCACCACTTGTAAAAAGCATTCAGATTTTTGCCTCATATTTTGTTCTGTCCTGTTCCTCATAAAATTTGTGGTTTTCTGGATTTTTACTTCACTAAATAATGACAGACATTTGGATTTCAGACTTCATATTCTTCAGAAAGTACATGGTAACACAAAACATTTAATTCTAGAAATTGTCTGTTTATAAGATTGTCCCTATTTTTGGGGTGTATTCCCCCATTGTTGGCTTTGTGCAGGTTTTTTTGTGCTAAGAGGTTGAGAGCTATGGTGAGAACTGAATTCACTGATAATTGTGGCCACTTAAGTTCGCCAATGGGCTGTTTACCTTTACCGTAATTGATGGAGAGAACAAATACCATGACTTGCAATAGCTAGAGTGTTAAAGGTCTGTTGGATCAGTTATCCAGTATAAAACTATAATTGCAGCCCGACATGGTGGTTATTGAGAATACCCAGATGAAAAGGGGATTGCACTAATTCATTTAAGAGGTAACCAAGGCTTTACAACCATCTGTGGTAGAATCAAATGCATAATCTGGGTGATATTAATAAGTTGGTGATATGGCTTGACAGAGCCTGACATCTAGTCCGGAAACATCAGCCAGTCAGCAAGAATTATAGCAAGGTTATGCACCTTAGATGTAAAATCCAGTTTGATATTCACAAAGACAGGTCATTAAGTTATAACGTAAAGCTTTTGACCCACTGGCCTTCGAGAAGCTCGAATATATATATATATATATATATATATATATATATATGTGTGTGTGTGTGTATATATATATATGTATATATATATATATATATATAGAGAGAGAGAGAGAGATATAGATATATAGATATAAATATTTGTGTGTGTATTATTATTGATACTCATTTTTAGTATTAGGCTCCATTTAAAAGTGTTAGCTCCCCCAGCAGTGCATTTAAGACTTAGACTTTCAAAGAGAACTGAATCAAACTTCACCTTATAGTTGAGACACTGGTTACATTTTATTAACCTGCAATAAGCCAAATATAATGACAGTTCCTGAAGCCTTTCCAAATATTTCATGCTTTTTAGACTGGAAGCATTCTAACTTTGCAAATTATGTCAGGTGGTTTATCCTAATGATATCAGGAGCCTGGGTAAGAGCTATGTTGGAGTTAAGTGTGGCATGAAAGGCCATGGAGTAGTCTGAAATTGGGTGAGTATAATTAAATTTGTACTGTTTCAAGACACGATGTGGCATGTTCTGGAAGGAAGGAAAAAATCTGAATATCCATTGTAGAGCAGTGATACTGTTAGTATCTTGCTTCTTACTAGAATCACCAAATGGCAGCCTGTACACTGTAAATAAAAGTAGACCTGGAATGGAACCTTGTGGAATCCTGTTAACTACCCAAGCCACCTTCTGAAAGTGCCACAAGAAGGAGGAAATGAAAACTCAAGACCTCTATTGAAGATCCAGTTGTAATCTTCTGGCACTCTAAGTTCATCAGATGGTCAACCATGTCGCAAGTGGCAGAGATGGATCGGAAAGTCCATGGAGTTCTAAAAGAGAACCAGATTACTTACATATCACTTTCTCATTTATTTTCCTAACAAAAACAAGCTTTGAGACGGGCAGTTAATTGTCTAGAATGCCTGATCCAAGATGGAGTGCTTGAAGACTAGACTGCCAATACAGCTTTTAGATGTGATGGATGGATGCAGTTCTCAAAAAGGTTGGAGAAGGACACCCAAGGTGGTGACTAACTGAACAACATGTTAATTAGAGCTCTGCCAGTGTGAAAACCAATAGATTGTTAAAAACCCAGTGTAAGTGATCCTTTAATTTGATTAGTGTCCTTGGGTACGCTGCTTTGCCAGCAAAGATTTAGAAAAAGTAAGAGAAATTTTACAACAAAGTAATAATAAGAAAAAGGTCTGACTAATGAACTCCACAGCAGTTCAACAGAAAACAGTTAGTTATAGCTTTATTACAGGAGATGGTTTACAGTAATTTAGAGGGAGGAAAATAAATCAGATGCACTCAGAGGTATTTAAATTGGGTGGGACACTGGAAGAATATATCAAATGGCAAAAGGCTGAAAGCATAAAATAGTTTTCCATAGCCCTTAAATTGAGCTGATGAAACTACATAAATCGGGAACTCAAACAAAGGAAAAACAGTTGAACATAAGGCTTTTCAAGAAGAAATGTTTCAAATATAATAGACTTGGAACACAACAAATGGAAAAAGTCTGAGATCCTTTGCTGTACCAGAGAAACTGAAAGGAGCGGACTGTGTTAATTTTATGAAAGTACAGATAAGTAATTTGACAACAGTTTCACAAAAAGATTAGTTAATTGAGAGGCCACATCGTGTGCGTGCTCCAGATTTGGCCATCAGAAAGCAGGCAAGACCTTTATTAGTAAAGATGCAGTCATATCAGCAGAAAGAGCTGCTCCTGACAAAATTAAGACAGAAGGGAGAAATATTAAAATTTTGTGACACCAGAGTGTTTGTGGAAAATGGTTATTCACTATACACAATGCAAAAGAGAAGCATGTTTATCCTGGCAGTCAGGGGAAGTCGAGAGGCAACTGTGAAGGTTCATATTGTTTTATCCAACTCTTTTTGGAATATTTTTCCCAGAGGATTGAAGTCATTTTTAGAAGCAAAGTAGGCGGTGGAGGAAATAAAAAGGGGGTTTGTGCTGGGACCTCTCCTGTTTGTCATCTGTTTTTCTGAAGTAAAAGCCAATACCAAAGGGCTCTGGCTGATCAGGTTTGCTGATGACTGCAAGCTAGGAGCAATCACTGAATCCCCAGATGAATTAGCCATCGAGCAGATAGGTTTGTCTCAAATCAGTAACTGGTGCTAATATCATGAACTGAAACTAAATGCCAAAAATGTATTATTGTGTCCTTTGCAAAGTCATCTACCCTAGGGAACTACCACATTGACTATAGTCCCCCTAAGGGTTGACTCAGTTGTTTGGGATTTGGGAACGTATGTGGATAGTGACCTAACTTTTGACCAACATGTGTCTGTTGCTTTAAGAAAGCTATTCTGTGTTGCACAGCTTGTAAACAAAGAGATTGTGTATTGTGTCTAGATCTAGGAATGTCATTGTCTCCCTTTACACAACCCTCATTAGGCTAATTATTGAATATATAATGCCCCCTTTGGCATGTATCTGTTCAGACACATACAACAACTGGAATGCCTACAGAGATACCTTACTAAAAGGATACAAGGTCAAAATAACACATCCTACATGGACTGACTCAAAGCCCTGTCACTACAGTTGATATCAAGAGGTGACCTATGTCTGTCATACAAGGCATTTTCCAATCCATTACTGATGGTTTTACTTCACATCAGCAAGTGAAATAACTTCAGAAATACTCAGTCTATGGATCTAAACCTCTTCTGCAACATCAACAGAACAGTTTGGAGGGACAGGTATGTCATGCAGAGTATACCACTGCTGTGAAACAGACTCCCTATCCACATAAAACAGACTCCCTATCCACATAAAACAAAGTTCATCCCTGTTCATACTGAAGCAGTAGTTAGATCTATGTATAGAAAACAGAAAATTTGCCCTAGGACTTCTCCCTGTATTACTAAAGGACAGAGACAGCTCCTAAATGCTTTATCCCATTCACAGGTCCCCTTGAATTATCTATAGTATAATCTATTTTTTTCTTATTAGTGGTAATGTATAATTATCGACCATGAGATAGGTAAAACAAATCCATAACCAAATGAGATAGTTTATTTCAAGCACAAAAAAGGGAAATTGATTAGGCTTAAAATGACGTACAAAGGCTGCTAGTCTAGTACTAACCTATGAACCTATAAAGAGTTTACCACCAAGATGAAGGGCACTCTGCTTCTTGATTTTCTAACAGTACAAATGCCCAGAGAAAGAGAGAGAGACTTTGCCAGTGAAACCTTTTCAGTTCTTCTAAAGGAAATAGCCTGGGAGCTGCCTAGAAGAATTGGAAGCACCTTGGACTTAAACCATTGGTTGATGTTGGAAGATTGTGATGATCGGGAAGAAGACCAACAAGAATGTGAATATAGTGAACATTAGGCAAAACAGAAAAGCATTAATCCCACTAGACATAGTGTAGTCATGTAAACTGTGATTCGGTAACAAGTAGGTGAAAAGGACTGCAAATTTGTTGATGGAGTTAAACTGGAGCATAAGCCCCTTTTTTGTCAATAATGTTTAGGACACCAGATGACATGAAGAAATTACTGTAGGTAAAACCGTTCTTTTTATTAATATTTGTAAAAAAAAAAAAGTTTCCTGATGTAAATTGCTTGTTGTTATGATTATGAAGTAACTGTGTATAGGATGCAGTTAGATATTTTAAATGCAGGCTGGAGGAAGGAACTTTTATCACTGACTGTTTAATATTCCAGTGATATCAAGACAAGAACAGTAGTCTTTCTTAGTTGTAATCTGTCCAGGCTTTACGCTGAAGCAAAATAAGAAAGGCCAGAAAGAAACAATAATGCTCTGATCTTTGGCTTCTGGGGATTTTATAGTGTATTCATCATACTTGTAAGTAGATAATTAAAAAGTAACTTCTCCCATTTTTGTAGAAGTGGATATGTCGATTAATGTTTCATGTAAGCCATAGACAACATTTGTTGAAGTAAAAAGACATAAAAGCAATAGAAAATAATGAAAACGTACAAACTGTATTTCTTTCTTATGCTTATGAAGTAAGTTTTTCTACTACCACCTGCTTTTGGCTAAAGAGAAACAGCCTGCACGCATGGGCACTTAATTATGCGAGGCATGGACAATGTGTTGTATGTGCCCTTTTCTGTGGATCTGCAAAATACAGTGCAGTCAACCTTTAAAGGGCTGTTTGCAAGCAGCTCAGTAAAAATAAAATAAAAATAAAATAAAGTAAAAAATAAAGTTTGAAACTATGGGGAATGAATAAGCTACACAAGCAACCGCCTCCCCAGCAACCTTAGAAGCTTAATGCATTACATGCAGCATGGCACAATTTATATATTTAAGGGTAGCCAGTTTAGTTTTTCTTCAGGCCAAAAATGTTATGTTTAATGCAAGTTTTTCACATCTTTGAAGGAATAGAGCAAGGGTAATATCAGATTACAATCTTATTAGGGGAAGCACAGGCAGTAATTCACATTAACATGATTAACCTTAACTTTATAAGTAATATCTTTGGGTGCAACCATCATTTTGGAACAACTATTCTTATTTGGGAGGATCAATTTCCTTTTTAGAAGTTGTATAGTTTTTGTGCTTTCTGTGGGACAAATAGTGATTGAAGATTAAAAATGTGTTTAGTTTGTTGATTCTTGAGTGTTCCTGTTGAAGCAAAAAGGTCTATGAAAATGTGACATGTTTAAATATAGATGAAAACTAGCAGCTGCATAAAAGGTCTGCTTACCAGCCATTAGTGTGTGCATGTGAGCCTGCAAGATGGAAGCAAATGTTTAAAATAGCCAACATGTATAGTGTATAAGAGTTTTGTTTGTCTTTTCGGCTTTTCCCGGTTAGGGGTCGCCACAGCGGAACTCCGGTCCGCTAATGATTGGCAGTAGATTTTTTTTTTATGGTGCCAAGTTGCCAGCCCAACACCCAACCTTCAGCGAAGGCACGCCCATTCACGCATGTCTTTTGGAGGCCACTCGACCGCAGGGAAGACAGGCAGACTCCACACAGAAGACACTCCAGCCGAGAATCGAACAGGAGAACCTCTTACTGTGAGGCAACAACACTACCGCTGTACCACCGGGGCTAATGGAGTTTTATTTGAATGTTTGCTTTGTCAGTATTAACATGAAATGTAAGCAGCCTTGCAGCTATAGACAAAAGTATATAGCACAAACAGCAATGCTACAAAAGACACATTTGCATAGAAAGAAAAGATTTCAAGATGAACATTAAGCAGAATGAGGGACAAAGGAAAAGGAGTGTGATAATGGTCTGCAGTAGTGATAGTACAGGGTAGAAGAAAGGACAATAGTGGTAGATTTGTGGTAGCAAAGGATTTTTATTGTCAGAAGAGGAGGATTGTGCTGGCATGTATTCATGTTCCACCTAAAATTACTGTTACAGAGTTTAGTAGAATGTTGAGAAATAAACTTTTTGCAGGGAATGTCATTTAATGGTGGGGACTGGTACCTGATTTGCAGTGGTGAGTATGTATCAGGATACGTAGAAGGGAAAATTCAACATGAGAGTAAATTTCTGAAATATATATAACAAGTATGCCGTATGGAAGATGTGAGTTCAATAGCAAAAACTAAGAAATTACATGTTATTTCCCAGGGTGCAGTAACTGGGCAGTCTCGATATGAATTATATTTCACAGGAGCATGCATATGTAATTGAAAGAGTTGATACCCATCCAACAAATATATCAGCCAATACACTAACAACTTAGATAAAACTGCAGGATAATGATGTAATATAAAGATGTAGGCACTTTCCTACTTGTTAAAAAGAGGGGGATTTAAGGAATAGGTAGTGGATATGATTCAAGAGTTATTAGGGAAGACAGACTGTCTTATGTCTACATTAGCGAACAGAATGGCAAAGATATTACAAACATTGAGAGGTATTGATTAGTGTGGTCTTGTAGAAGGGAGGTAAATGTTGATAAAATTAATAGAACAATTATAATCCAGTGGGAATCAGAATGTAAGTAAACACCATCAGTGTTGAGTATTGATGCAGCGAAAGCATTCAGTAGGATAGGCTTGTATTGGATAGTTTTAGCATTTAGGTTCCCTGGTAGAATAATAGGGTTAATATGGAGAATATATAGGGGGCCAGGGGCAAGAATTAAGGTGATAGGGCTCCCCTATAATACATTATATTTGTACAGTGGATCCAAGCAGGGTTGTCCTCTTTCTTCTCTGTTATTTGCATCGTATTTAAAGCCATTAGTAAAAAAAAAAAAAAAAAACAATATATAAGGGATTCACAAATGCATGGCTATAACTGCTGTGGTACTTAAGAAGTTAGCCTTATTTGCAAATTATATTTTGTACTTCATAAGTCAAGAAAAGGCTGTTTAGGTGTTGTGGAACATTTTCAGTCAGTTTCAGGGCTTTTCGGAATGTAAAATAAAAAAAGATAAAATAAAGGCTGTAGCAGTAAATTGTACTAGTGAATGAATTGGTTCAACAGTGACTGTACTTATGGGGACATTACAAGGTGAAGTACTTGGGTAAATGGATTATAGATTCTGTTATTTAATAAGGATATGTTTGAAGAGCCTCAGAAGATAATTTGAGCATTAAGAAACTGGAAGCTTTTAATTATGGATATGGATAGTCTAAGGTAAAAGTAGTAAAAATATGTTTAATCCCATTAGTCTTTACTTATGGGTTAGGAATATTTTTATTAACCTTAGGCGAATGTGTGGATGACAATAAACGATTCAAGGAATTAATTTGAGGGAGGAAGAGGGCAAGAGTTAAGCAGGATAAGCTGAATCTACCCACAGAACAAGGTGGTTTAGGGATATCCAATTTGAAGCTGTTCTTTAAAGCCAGGCAGTTAAGGCTCATACGTGTAACTTAAGCAGATAGTTTTAAATCAGATTGGAAAAGGATGGTTATGAAACAGGGGATAGGGAAGTTGCACCAATAATATTAAGATAAAGATGCAGGGTAATGATGTTAATTGAGGGAGTGGTAGTTTCTTACTTGTTTAATAAAAATAGAGGAATAGAAGATACAGTTGTCATAACAGCAATGGTCTTTATCTCCCTAGCACAAGGTACAGGGTTAATGCCTGTCTAGATTTTGCATGTTCTCCCTGTGTTTGTGTAGAATTCATTTCACCTCCCAAAAATGTTCTGGGTGTTCTCACCTCAGACTTGAGAGGTATGCTAACAGATTGCACCCAGCACTGGATGGAGTCATGGGCTGCAGTACAGACTCTAGGTGATGTCTGTCGAGGGAAGAGTTTTGTAGACCAGCCACTGTAGGCATCAACTATGGTGTACACTGTCCTCTAGATGGGAGAACACTAATTACATACTGAGTCCCTTATAAGGGCCAGCTACTAGACAGTGTAAAAATTGTCTCCAGGTGATTTGATCACATTGACTAATGTTGTAAAAAATAGACATTTGCACATTCTGGTGATAAGTGGATTGAGGATCTGACCTACACCAAGGACCCATGTTAACAGTGGAGGGATCATTTTGCCTCTGTTCGCCATTGTGTGCCAAGCAGCCTTGGATCAGTAAGCTGCAGGCTAGTGTCCGGTTGCCCATCGCAGGTTACCTGGTTTAGCTCAGTTAAGTGAAAGCTGGATATAAAGCTTATCACCCTGCTAAAAATAAACTAAGGATTCCCTAACGGCACAACTTGCTAGTTGATAATGTGATAGTAAGGAGGAGACCGTATGTCCTGTGTATCCAAGAGCCAAGGTGGAAGTGCAGTTCAGCAAAGCCACTTGGCTTGGGATCCAAGGACTGCTACACAGGGGGAGAGCAGAGTAGAGATGGGGTGGGAATTGTGGTGAGAGAGAGTATTCTGAAGGCAGTGTTAAATATGATCAGAATTAGTGATAGACTCATAGCATTCACATTCCAGTGTAAAGATAGAACAGTATTCATAATCTCAGCCTATGCCCCACATGTGATTGCAAAGAAGAGTCCATTCAGGAATCAGATGGTGGACCTATTGGATAAAACAGGACAAGAAAAATTGGTGTCTATAATTCTGAACCTGAATGCTCTCAGGGCAGACGGAACAGAATGTGAAAACTGACTGGGTCCGCATGGGAGGAGTAACAGGAATAAAGAAGGAAAGGCCATTCTAGACTTATGTCTGGCAAATGGTTTTCTGGTGGCCAACATATGGTTCACTAAGAGAGACAGTCACAAGATCACATACAAGAGTGGCCAGCAAGGAATTCATGTGGACTGCTTGCAAGGAATGGGCATTAGGGAAGAATAAGAGACTGAAAAGTCATTCCCAGTGAAACTATTAGCTCAGAGCATAAACCACTGGTGGCCGCAGTCAGATGCTAGCAGTAGTCAGAGAAGGTTCAAAGGTCAATAGAGATTACGGAAGATATGGACATTCACCGGAGCAAAATCACAAAAAAATCAAGGGAATGCTCAGGGCTCTAGCACATCAGGAAGAAAGGGAAATAGATTTGAAATCGAGAGGAATGGCAAAGAGCATATGTGAAGACTATAGGACAGATATGTACCCAAGCCAGATATGGAAATAAGGTACAAAAGGAAAGCTGGTCATGGAATGTGGAAGTCTAGGAAGCTGTCAAGACAAAGGAGGAGAGCAAGAAAAGTCTGAGATGTAAAAGACAGACTAAGCTAAGAAGAAATTTTGGTTTCAATAGCAAATAATAAGGTGTTAGGGACATTCTACAAGCTTTTGGGAAGTGATCGGTCTATGGTACAATGAAGCTCTGTCTGGTTGCAAGGGAAAGGCAGGAAGATAAAGATAGTCATCAGACAGTATTCATAAGGGAATCCAACAAAGGTCAGTTTACTAGTCCATGGGACATCAAAAGCATATGGAAGAACTGTTTCCAGCAGTTTCTGAATGAAGAAAACCCCACAGAAGCTGTACTGCCCCATATATAGCCTAGGAGGACAGAGGATGGAGAACTCAAATCAGGGAAAGCAGCATGTTCAGATGAAGTCAGGGCAAATACAATCAAGATGTTGGATGAGTTTGGGGAAAAATTGCTCCTGAGGATACACATAATAGTATGGAGAGAAAGGCATATCTCAGATGACTGGAAAAGAAGCATCCTAGTGCCAGTGTACAGGAGCGAAGGGGGCCATTCATAAGTGTGAGCAGAAACTCCTATCACTTTACCTGAAAATACTGGAGAGCATGACGGATAAATTATTACACAGAATAGTAGAAAGAAAAATGGAAGATGAGCAGTTAAGATGCAGATCATGGTGCAGCACAACTGACCAAATTTTTGCAGATGGTGGAGAAGAAAGTGGAGATGAGGAAAAGGTCCAAAATAAGCATTCTCAGACTTGAAGAAATGATATGAAAAGGTCCCAAGAAAGCCTGAGATGATTCAAAGCACATGAAACATTGGTTGAATTACCTTGTATTAAAATTGGAAATTTGTAAGAGTGAACGTCAGTGGAACTAGATTCAGTCTTCATTTTCCAGATACCTGCTGAATCCATTTCAGGGGCAGAATCTGGCAGTTAGTAGGTACAAGGCAGAAAAACTAATCCAGGACAGAGCAGCAACCCATCACAGGACATACAGTACACAAGTCACTTGTGGTGCACACATACATGTGTAATGTGGGGGAATCAGAAGATGCTGCAACAAGGGTGTATGTTGTGATTTGAATTGTGTTAATGAGTCTGATGAAATCATTGTGAATATGCTTTCCTGTGTTTTAAATGAGTATGAAACTGAATAATTAAATAATGGTTTGAATGTTAAAACCTTCTGTTTATGTAATTCTGTATCAGAAATAGATACTGTGTAGGATATTACAGTGTATTGCAGAAGTTACATTTACACATTTGGTACAAGGATAAAAAGATTCCAAACGTTCTGATATGATACAGTTTAAATGTAATATGTTTTTCTTCACTCTTCCATATTGTCAGATTCTCAAGAATATTGAATTAGTCATCCTGAAAAACTTTGGAGGGTGCTGCACTCCTGACTGTGTTGTTCTTTGGATGAGATATTAAACTGAGGTCCTATCCACTTGAATTTGGGGTAACTCAGGTAGATGTAGAAGATCCCGCAGCATCTATTGAAAAAGAGTAGAAGTTCTTTTGAAGCCCTGGTCAAATGTATCCTGCAAGTATAAGCATCACTTTGGGCCTCCACTGAAAAGTTTTAAGACATTTGTTAGATCAACAATATTATTGTAAACTTCTTTATGACCCTAGTATTGAATTTTCGAGTCAGGTTAAAGAAACGGTAAGGTACTGGTTGGCTGATGAGGTTATTTGTGAAAGTTCTAACCAAGAGTTAGTAGTGCAGCATCCAAGATTGCAGATTATTTTTTTATATTCTGCCTAAATTCATAAGTGTATGACAGTTCTACCCAGTATACCACAAATGTACCATGCAAAGATTGTTTGACTGAATCGGTCTGTGATTTTCAGAGAGTTTGTTTTAGTGCACTGTTCCAACATGTAACTTTTTGATATGAGGACACAGCTCAGTTTTTAAATTTGATATTTGACATAAAAGTAGATGAAATCATGCTTTTATGAATGTCTGATGTATAGTTCTTTAGTATTCCCATGCACTGGGTTGAATGCTGTCAAATAGCGGTTGGAAGTAGTCCATATCTTTACCCACCTCAGTTTGAAGATTTTTTTATTAGAACTTACTGAGAAAAGTCAGGAGTGTTTTAAGTTGCAAGGCACTGGTGTCCCCCCATTCAAGTTGATTTATTTATGGGCTAGTTTGAGGTCAGGTTAGTCTCTGCTAATGAGATGAACCATTTCCTTAGCCATATGGAAAAATGGCATTGTTACTTGGACATCTGCTGGATGCTGTGGAAGGGCCTGGATGATTTAAAGAATTTTTTTAAATACATTAATGATACATATTTTGGACAGTGGTTTATATTAAAATTTGAGATGTTTACAGGTGATTTTCTGGATATCTCTGAGACAAAGTTATTGGATGGTACCATTTATACATCATTGTATAGAAAGACTTTCTTCAAATATTTTTTGTTACATGCTGTGACATCCCTCCTCTAGAGTAATCGAGTAGCCACAGTCCTCACCACTGACACTGGTGAGGGACA